>NC_092389.1:63566065-63866065 GCF_030028105.1 Mobula birostris | reverse complement strand
CCTCCCCCTCTCCAGTGAATTTAGTGGCGATTGTGATCCTGTCCCGGGGAAAGTGCGGCCTCTCTACCTGCACCACTCGCTACCTGGTGGCCATGGCAGCGGCCGATCTACTGACCATTGTCATAGAGGTCTTGTTTCAAATCAACTTGTATTACTTCACGTGGAATGTACTGGACATCACCCCTGTGTCCAGTGTTATCGATGTACTGACGTTCACAGCCACAGACTGTTCTGTCTGGTTCACCGTCACTTTCACCTTTGATCGGTCGCCATTTGCTGCCAGAAGCTGAAAACAAAATATTGCACCGGGAAAACTGCGGCTATGGTTCTGACAACAACCGGCGTGCTGTTCTGTGTGAAAAACATACCCCGATACTTCACACGGGAACCCTTGGTGATCATCGACAATGTACCGTGGTTCTGTAATCTCATAGACAATTATTTCACTGACCCCGGGTGGGTAGGATATGACTGGCTCGATACGGTTTTAACTCCGCTCCTCCCTTTCGCTGGGATCCTGCTACTCAACGCTCTGACAGTCAGACACATTTTAGTGGCCAGTCGGGTCCGTGAGGGGCTGAAGGGTCAGAGCAAGGGGGAGAACCGCAGTGACCCGGAGATGGAGAGCAGGAGGAGGTCTGTGGTTTTACTCTTCACCCTCTCCGGCAACTTCATCCTCCTGTGGATGACATACTTTGTAAATGTCATTTATTATCAGGTCTCAGGAAAAGGATCTGATTTCAATGATTCTGAACGGATCTTTCACTACGTGGGGCTTTTGCTGAGGAATGTCAGCTGCTGCACGAACACATTTATTTACGCGGTGACTCAGTCGAAATTCAGGGAGCAGGTGATCAGTGCGGTAAAATATCCGGTCACCTCGGTGCTTCAGTTCATGAATAAAGCCGCGTCCTGAGCACAAGCCAGAGGCGGCCGCTGTGTCTCCAATACGGGCTCCAGCTCCTCACATTTACTGCCTGATCTCCCAGGTGTTGTTCACGGGCGGATTATCCCATTGACCGACAGCTCCGCCACATCAGGAGAGTGTGTGTTTGGGATCCAGGAATCTCAGTACCTGATTGGCCCAGCCAGATATTAGTCCAAGATGTACTCCGGAATGCCGCCCACTCATTGGTCTGCTGATATGCCCATCTATTCCCATTCCGGCCCACCAATTTCACAGTCCGACGTTCCCACAAGACGACAGAGGTCTCGTCTGATGCTGATTAACTAATCCAGTATCAATCACACCCGTCTCCTCCTTCCCACTGAGTGATTGGCTGATTTGAAAAATAGGGCGGGTTTTGGATAAACGGCAGTTGTCTCTCCAACTTAAAGGCGCATTCCTGCTACTAACTCGACTGGAGTGTGGTGCGGAGAATTGGGAATAAAACCCGCACTCTTCTTTTATTATCTAATGAAAGCTAAATTACCCCAACAAACTCTATAGATTGTACGTAATGAAACACAATACTGTGAGTTACGTTCGTCCCTCCCGTAACTTAAGAACGTTTTAAAATTATAGATATCAACCCCCCAAAGATCGTAATGAAGCCTGCATTTGAGTTATATCTACCGGATATGCTTCACCATGAAGTAGTATGTGTTCAACTGTTTCATTATGACAAAACCTTCACGACCCAGAACGATGTTTTGCAACAGAACATAATGAACAAATGAACATAGTATAAACAATTCTGAGCCGTATCGATATAATTCTTTCCCTCCTTTTTCTTACTCCTTTCTCCCACAAACTTAACAGTTTTATGTAAATGTGTCTCCCCTTGTGCCCATTAACCGTTCAGTCTCGCCAGAAGAGCCGACTTGTTAACCCTACATACCTCTTAGCTTCTGATTTGCTCATTGGGAGGTCTTCATCCATTGCTGATTTTTTTAACAAAACGTGTAACTAAACAGTCAACCCGCCCATTCCTCTGAGCACTTCTGTGTGCAGGGACCCACAAGAAGGGGACATAAAAAAAACAACATTTTCAAAATGAAATAATGTTTGATGAGTTCCCAATAGTAAATCTGACTCACTGATAGAATGATCTTCTTAAGACACAGCAAAATCGAAAAGGCATCTCAACACATTACAATTTTACATGGACAAAATTCCTCCACCCACTGCAAGCCTAAAAAGATAACAACAAGTTCTGCTGTATATACTGATAAATGGTTGGCGAGTCCTTTCGTTATCGTTACCTGTAATTTAGGCACAAAACTGCCACACCAATAGTCCTACTTAATTTATTTTTGTTTAGTCTGAATTAATGGTTGACATATCATAATAATTTTCCTTTATACTCTGATGAATCAACAGACTCCCGGGCATTACAGAATCCGTTGACTTTATTACTATATGTCCAGGTTTCTGAGCATCACCCCTGTATGCAGTGTTATCAATGTACTGTCGTTCAGAGCCACAGACTGTTCTGTCTGGTTAACCGTCACGTTCACCTTTGACCGGTTTGTCGCCATTTGCTGCCAGAAGCTGAAAACAAAATATTGCACCGGGAAAACTGCGGCTGCGGTTCTAACAACAACCGGCGTACTGTCCTGTCTGAGAAACGTTCCACGGGTCTTCGTATATGAGCCTTGGATGGTCATCGACAATATACCTTGGTTCTGTGATCCTAAGGACAATGTTTTCACTGATCCCGTGTGGGTAGTATCTTACTGGCTCGGTGCGGTTTTAGCTCCGTTCCTCCCTTTCGCTGGGATCCTGCTGCTCAACGCTCTGACAGTCAGACACATTTTAGTGGCCAGTCGGGTCCGTAAGGGGCTGAAGGGTCAGAGCAAGGGGGAGAACCGCAGTGACCCGGAGATGGAGAGCAGGAGGAGGTCTGTGGTTTTACTCTTCACCCTCTCCGGCAGTTTCATCCTCCTGTGGATGACGAACGTTGTAAATGTCATTTATTATCAGGTCTCAGGAACAGGAGTTAATTTCAATGATTCTGAATGGATCTTTATCTTCGTCGGGGCTTTATTGAGGGATTTCAGCTGCTCCACGAACGCATTTATTTACGCGGTGACTCTCCAAAGTCACTATGTCCTTTCTAAGGTAAGGAGCAGAAAACTGCACACAATAGTCCAAGTGTGGTCTCTCGAGTTACTAATAGAATCTCAAAATCACATCACTGCTGTTATGTTCTATACTTCTGGTACTGAATGCCAACATTGCATTGGCCTTCTTCACCACTGACTCAACCTGGAGGTTAACTTCTAGGGTATCCAGCACAAGAACTCCCAAGTCCGTTTGCAAGTCCGCATTTTCAATTCTCTCCCCAACTAAATAATAGTCTGCCCGTTTATTTCTTCCACCAATGTGCATGACCATGCCCTTTCCAACATTGTTTTTTTATTTGCCACATTTTTGCCCATTCCCCTAAGCTATCTAAGAATCTCTGCAGTGTCTTTGTATATTCAACACTACCCGCTCCCCCAGCTATCTTTGCATCATCGGCGAGTAAGCCAAAAAATACATTAATCCCATAATCCAAATCATTGACGTACATCGGAAAAAGCAGCTGACCCAACACAGACGCCTGTGGAACTCCAATGGTAACAGGCACCTAGCCAGAATAGGATCCCTTTATTCCCACTCTTTGTTTTCTGCCGATCAGCCAATGCTCCACCCATGCTAGTAACTTCCCCGTAATTCCAATGGCTCTCATCTTGCTGAGCAGCCTCATGTGCGGCACCTTGTCAAAGGCCTTATGAAAATCGAAGTACATAACATCTACTCAATCTCATTTGTCGACTCTGCTTGTAATTTCCTCAAAACATTGCAGTCGGTTTGCCAGGCCTGATTTTCCTTTCAGGAATCCATTCTGGCTTTGGCTTATCCTGTCATGTGCCTCCAGGTACTCCGTTATCTCATCCCTAACATTCAATTCCAACAAATTCCCAACTACTGATGTCAGGACAACGGGTCTATTGTTTCCTTTCTGCTGCCTCCCACCCTTCTTATATAACGGAGCAATATTTGCAAACTTCCAGTCATTCGGTACAATGTCAGGATCTATCGATTCCTGAAAGATCATTGTTAATGACTCCGCAATCTCTCCAGCTACTTCCTTCATAACCGAAGTCTGCATTCTATCAGGTCAAGGAGATTTATCCACCCTCAGACGATTAAGCTTCCTGAGCTCCTTCCCAGTCGTACCTTAAAATGCACCAACTGCATTTTCCTGACACTCTTGAATGCCCTGTATCCTGCAGATGTCTCCCATTGTGAAGACTGGTTCAAAATACGTATTCAATTCCTCTGCCATCTTGCGCCTCTCAGTACAATATCTCCAGCGTCATTTTCCATTGGTCATATATCTGTCCTCGACTCTTTTTGACACTTTATATACCGACTTAAAAGCTTTTGGTATCTTCTTTGATATTAGTCGTTAGCTTCCTTTCATAATTCATCTCTTCCTTCCTAATCACATTCTCAGTTAAATTCTGCAAGTTTTTATGAGCTTCGCAATCCTCTATCTTCCCACTAGCTTTGGCTTCCTTGTATGCCCTCACTTTTGCTTTTACTTTGGCTCTGACTTCACTTGTAAGTCGAGGTAGTGTCCCTCTTCCATAGACCCATAGAACAATACAACAGAGAAAACAGGTCATTCGGCCCTTCTGGTCTGTGCCGAAACTTTATTCCGCTAGTCCCATTGACCCGCACCCAATGTATAACCCTCCAGACCACTCACATCCATTTATCTATCCAATTTGTTCTTGAAACCTAAGAGTGACCCGCATTTACCACGTCATATGGCAGCTAGTACCACACTCCCACCACTGTCTGAGTGAAGAAGTTCCCCCTAAATCCTTCCCCTTTTATCCTAAAGCCATGTCCTCTCGTATTTATCTCTCCTAACCTAAGTGGAAAGAGCCTCCTCGCATTCACTCTGTCTATACCCCTCATTATTTTGTAAACCTCTACCAAATCTCCCCTCATTCTTCTACGCTCCAAGGAATAAAGTCCTAACCTGTTCAAACTTTCCTTGTAACTCAATTCCTGAAGACCGGGCAACATCCTAGTAAATCTTCTCTGCACTCTTTCAATCTTACTGATATCCTTCGTATAGTTAGGTGACTACAGCTGCACACAATATTCCAAATTTGGCCTCACCAATCTTTTATACAACCTCTCCATAACATCCCAACTCCTATACTCAACACTTTGATATATGAATGCTAGGATGCCAAAAGCCTTCTTTACAACCCTGTCTACCTGTGACACCACTTTCAGGGAATTATGTATCTGAACTCCCAGATCCCTTTGCTCCTCCGCACTCCTCAGTGTCCTACCTTTTATTGTGCATGTCCTACCTTCATTTGTCCTTCCAAAATGGAACAGCACACACTTGTCTGCGTTAATTTCCATTTGCCATTTTCTAGACCATTTTTTCGGCTGGTTCAGATCCCTCTGCAAGATTTGAAAGCCTTCCTCACCGTCCACAACGCCTCCAATCCTAGTGTCATCAGCAAACTTGCTGATCCAATCTTCCATGTTATCATCTAGATCATTGATATAGACAACAAGCAACAGTGGTCCCAGCACAGATCCCTGAGGTACACCACTAGTCACAGGCCTCCAGTCTGAGAAGCAATTATCATTTTCATTATTAAAATCTTTTTATTGATACATAATCTTCTACAGCTATAAAATACAAAAGTTCAACAAATTAGTATGTGTGTGTGTATATATATATATATATAATTAATAAAGCTGAAGAAAAAAAAATATGCATGCTAATGAAAAAAAATAGGAAAAAGAGAACCCCAAGTAACAAAAAAAAAACAAAATAAAAAACACTAACCACAAAAAAAAAAAAAAAAAAACGACAACAACACTAGGAACCAACTCCCGGAGCAATACTTCTTACAATCATCTATATATATAAAACAGAAGAAAAAACAAAACGCAGCCGCCAAATCACATTTATATAACATCAAATTGGAAGGAAACCATATAAATTAATTCAAATTAAATGATAATATCCACTACCACTCTTTGTCTTCTCCCACACAGCAAGTTTCGAATTCTGTTTACAACATCTACATGGATACCTAGTGTCTGAAACTTCTGAACTAACTTCCCATGTGGACTTCGTCAAAGGCCTCACAGAAGTCCATGTAGACAACATTCACAGCCTTTCCCTCATCTACTTTCTTTGTAACCTCCTCAAAAAATACCACAAGATTCGTTAAACACGATCTACCACGCACAAAGCCACGCTGACTATCCTTAATCAGCCCTTGGCTGTCCGAATACTTGCATATCCGATCTCTCAGAACATCTTCCAATAACTTACCTATTACTGATGTAGGCTCACCGGTCTGTAATTAACTGGTTTACTTTTAGAGCCTTTTTTAAACAACGGAACAACTTGAGCCACCCTCCAGTCCTCTGGCACCATACCGGTGGCGAAGGGCATTTGAAGTATTTCTGCCAGGACCCCTACAATTTCTACACTAGTCCCTTTCAACGTCCGAGGAAATATCCTGTCTGGCCCGGGGGATGTATCTCCCTTTATTTGCCGTAAGGCAGCAGGCACCTCCTCCTCTTTAATCTCTATATGTTCCATGACACTACTGCTTGTTTCCCTTCCTTCCATATACACTCTGCCAGCTTCCTGAGTAAATACTGATGAAAAAAAAAACACTGTTTAAGATCTCCCCCATCTTCTGAGGCTCCACACATAGACGACCACTCTGTTCTTCTAGGGGACCAATTTTGTCCCCTACTATCCTTTTAATATACTTGTAGAAACCCTTCGGGTTGACCTTCACATTGTCCTCCAAAGCAACCTTATGTCTTCTTTTTGCCTTCTTGACTTCCTTCTTTAGTATTTTCTTACATTTTCTATACTCTTCAAGTACCTCATTTGTTCCTAGTTGCCTGCACCTGCTATACACCTCTCTCTTTTGCTTAACCAGATCGCCCTTGAAAACCAAGGTTCCCTATGCCTGTTAACTTTGCTTTAAATCCTGGCTGGAACATGCAAACTCTGCACTCTCAAACAAAAGCCTTTGAAGGCCTTCCACTTACTGAACACAGCCTGGCCAGAAAACAACTTATCCCAATCCACTCTTCATAGATCCTTTCTCATCTCCAGAAAATTGACCTTTCTCCAATTTAGAACGTCAACTCAAGAACCAGACCTATCTTTATCCATAATTAACTTGAAACTAATGACATTATGGTCACTGGACCCAAAATGTTTTCCTACACATATTCCTCACACTTGACCTGTCTGGTTCCTTAATAGGAGATCAAGTCTTGCATCCTCTCTCGTTGGTACCTCTATGTATTGATCTAGAAAACTTTCCTGAACACATTTGACAAACAGCAAGCCATTCAGCCCTTTCACAATGTGGGAGTCCCAGACAATATTCAGAAAGTTAAAATCTCCTACTATTACAGCTTTCTGTTGCTTACATCTTTCTGCTATCTCTCTACAGATTTACTCCTCCAATTCTCTCGGACTATTGGGCGGTTTATAATATAACCCTATTAGTGTGGTGGCACCTTTCCCGTTCCTCAGCTCCACCCATATGGCCTCTGTAGTCGAGCCCTCCAGGCTGTCCTGTTTACGCACAGCTGTGATATTTTCCCTGACTAGTATTGCCACTCCTCCCTCTTTCATCCCTCCCCCTCTGTCACGTCAGAATCAACGGAACCCCGGAACATTAAGCTGCCAGTCCTGCTGTTCCTTCAACCATGTCTCACTAATACCAATAATGTCGTAATCCCAAGTGCCAATCCACGCCCTGAGCTCATCTGCCTTACCGACAATACTCCTTGCATTGAAATAGATGCATCTGAGAGCATTTCTACCTCATACAAATCTTTGATTTCTGTCTATTCTTGCAGTTCTCGCATGACCTTTATCTTCCTCTACTTCGCTATCTTCTCTAACACTCTGGTTCCCTTTCCCCTGCAAAGCTAGTTTAAACCCCCCGGAGCAGCACAAGCAAACCTTCCCGCAAGGATGTTAGACCCCTGCAGTTCAGCTGCAACCCGTCCCGTCGGAACAGGTCCCACCTTCCCTGGAACAAGGCCAAATTGTCCAAATAAATGAAACCCTCCCTGTTGCACCAACTCCTTCGCCACCTATTTAGCTGCATTATCTTCCTATCTCTAGCCTCACTAGCATGTGGCACGGGTAGCAGTCCTGAGTCCTGTCCTTCAACCTTGCACCTAACTCCCTGAACTCTCTTTGCAGGACCTCTTCCTTCTTCCTATCCATTCGGAAATTTCTTCTTATTTGGAATATATCTGTCTTGCACTTCCCTCACTTGTCGCTGAGATTTCAGCCTTTGCTCCTTTGCTATCCCTCCTGCTAGTGTCGCTTTCCAGTCAACTTCGGCCAGTTCCCATCTCATGCCGTTGTAATTTCCTTTATTCTACTGAAATACCCACATGTTGGATTGTAATCTCACCTTCTCAAATTTCAAATTGAACTCGATCATATTGTGATCACCGTTCCCTAAGGGGTTCCTTAACCCTGAAGCTCTTTTATCATTCTTGGATCATTGCACAGCACCCAATCCAGCACATTGGACTCCCTCGTGGGCTCAACAACAAGCTGTTCCAAAATGCCATCCCATTGACATTCTACAAATTCTCTTTCTTGAGGTCCAGTACTGATTTGGTTTTCCCAATCCACTTTCATGATAAAATGCCCAACGATTATCATGGCTTTGCTCTTCTGACACGCCTTTTCTATCTTCTGCTGTAATTTGTAAATTACATCCCGGCTGCTGTTTGGGGGTCTGTAGACAACTGCCATCACAATCCTTTTAACCTTGCCATTTATTAACTCAACCCAAAGCGATTCTACACCTTCCGATCCGATGTCATCCGTTTCTTATGGTCACGCCACCCCCTCTGCCTAGTAATTTATCTTTTGGCTACATTATATATCCCTGGACTTTCAGCTCCCAGTGGCAGACATCCTTCAGTCAAGTTTCAGAGATGGCCAATCTGTAGTTGAATTTCAAGATCGTCCATTTTATTTCTTATACTGCATGCATTCGAATATAGCACCTTCAGTCCATTACTTGTTGCTTTCTGTTTCGACTGCACCACGACTCTATTGCCCTGTAACCCATCTCACCGTCTATGATTAAGCCTGGTCTCATGCTTGTCCTTTTTATCATCTCTGTTGCACGCTATCTTTGATTTATTTCTCTTTTCCCCTATCTCAGCCTTATCCCGATTTCCATCCCCCTGGTAAATTAGATTAAACCCTCCAAAACAGCTCTATTAAACCTCCTTGCAAGAATATTGGACCCCATTCGGTTCAGGTGTAACTTGTCTTTTTGTACAGGTCGCTCTTCCCCCAGAAGAGGCTCCAGTGATCCAGGAATCTGAAACCCTGTCCCCTACACCGGTCTCTCAGCCACGAATTAATATGACTGATTATACTATTCTTGCGCTCGTTAACACGTGGGATTACTACGGTGGTAGTCCTGCCTTTCAGCGTCCGACCTAACTCCTTAAATTCTCTGTTCAGGACCTCCTCTCTTTTTATATCTACGTCATTAGTACCAAAGTCTACCAAACCGTCTGGCTATTCACCGTCTCCCTCCAGAATCCTCTCCACCCGATTCCAGACCTTCCAGGTACCCTCCTTCCACTCCCCCACCCCACCGCTTTGTCTCATTCCAGAGTCGTCTCATTTCCTTTCCACCCGTGAAGAAGGGTCTCTGCCCGATGTCGACAGTTCCTTAATTTCCGCAGATGTTGCCCGACCTGCTGAGTTCTTCTGGCGGTTTGTGTGTGTAACTTTGCTAAATGGCAGTCCCCATGTGGACAACTGTAGTACCTGGCGGTGTCCTGCCGCAATGACGGGTCCCCTGTGGACACCACTCCCATCTGGTCACAAACAAGAGAGAATCAACAGATGCTGCAAATCCAAGCCACACCCAGAAAATGCTGGAGGAGAGTCTTCGACCGGGTTGTGTCCTCCCACAATGACTGACACCATCTGGTCGTATCCTGCTTCAATATCAGAATTTCTTTGGAGAACCCTCTCAGCTGCTGGTGTTCTGCCGCACTGAGTCAGAATCAGCGTTATTATCACCGGCAGCTGACGTGTAATTTGTTATCTTTATGGCAGCAGGACCAGTTAACTATTTTCACGACATATGCAGGTTATATTAAAGCTGAGTCAAGCAGATTCCCTTTGTAAAACACTCCTTCGTGGTGGAGTCCTCCCGCAATGAATCGAACCTGTGGACAACACTCCCAGCTGGTGGTGTTCAGCCGCAATGATCAGCCAGCTGTGGACAACACTGAACAGTCAACGTTTTAGGCAAAGGGCCTTCAACTGGACTGGAAAGGAAGGGCGTAGAATATAGAATGAGATGTTGGGGAGAGTGGCAGAAGTACAAGCTAGCAGGTGGTACGTGATTGTTAAGGAGGGTATTAATGGATGGAACTGAAATAAGGAGCTGGGAGACAGGAGATGGACGAGGTAAGGAGCAGCAGAAGCTCCGGATTCTATTAGGAGAGGAGAGTGAAACGGGGAGGAAAAGGAGGAGGAGTGGAACCAGAATGAGGTGATTGGCAGGTGAGAGACAAGGAGTGACAGGGTAACCAGAATAGAAATCGGATAAAGAGAGGAGGGAGTAATGATAAATTAATGGAAGTTGTAGACATCACGTTCATGCCAGCAGATTGGATGTTGCCTGGCAGTAATATGGGTTGTTGCTCCTCCAACCCGAGTTTGGTCATTTAAAACAATTGTATGTTTCTTATCGTCACTGTGTACAGTGAAAACACTTGTATTTCAAACCGCCTGTTTCGTGCATTTCAGCACATCGAGGTAATACGAGGGAGGACATTCCCTCAAGTTTAATTTACGTTTTGAGTCAGAGATGAGGAGGCAGAACGGTGTTAGACTTCATTTTGAGAACACTAGGAGATAACAATAAGGAGGTAATGTTGAGATTCAGTAAAGCTTTAGGGTATTTTGCTTATGTTTCGGCCCCATTATCCAAGAAAGGATATGCTGATAGTGGAGCGGGTTCAAAGGAGTTTCACGAAAATGTTTTCTGGATTGTAAGGCTTGTCATATCAGGTGAATTTGACAGCTCTGGGCCGCTGCTGGATGGGGGTCAGAAGAATGAGGAGCATTCTCATTGAAAAGCTATCAGATGTTGAAAGCCCTCAATAGAATGAATATGGGGTGTATCTTTCCTATACTGGGAGATAGAGCCTCAAGTCGGATGGGCGCCCTTTTAGAATGGAGATGAGAAGGAATTACTTTCACCAGTGAGTGGTGCTTCTCTGTTGTTCATTTGCACAGGTGGCCGTGGGGGACAAGCCATTGGGTTCATGGATTATTGATTTGTCAGTGCTCTGTGTTCCCTCGGGCTTGCAAATGACGAAATTGCTGGGGCCCTACCGGTGATATTTAAATCATTGCCAGCGACAGGAGAGGTGCCAGAGGATTAGAGTATAGCCAAAGTTGTCACGCTGATAAAAAACGATCTAAACATAAACCACTTTATAGGCGGGTGAGTCTGACATCAGTTGTGAGAAAGATATGGGAAGGTATTCTAACAGACCCGGTTATAAGTATTTGGATAGACATGGACTGGTTAGGGCGTGTCAACATGGTCCGCCGCAAGTCAGCAAACCAACCCTATAGAGCACGTCACGGAACTTAAATGAAAATGGATGAAGGTAAGGCATACAAGAGAACATGTGCAGGTGAGGGAAATCAAAGAAACACACACAGATATTGGTGGAGGAACTCCGCAGGCCGGGTGGAATCTTCGGGAAAGAATCAACAGTCGGATTGTGGGCCGAGACCCTTCACCAGGACTGACAGGAAAGATGAGAAGCGGAGTGAGAAGGTGTGGTGGCGGGGTGGGGGTGGGGGTGGGGGGGGGTGAAGGAAGATGTACAAGATGGTCGGTGATAGGTGAAACAGGAACAGAGACGGCGTGAGGGTAAAATCTGGTCAGTCGATCGATGACAGAGATAAATAGCTGGAGCAGTGGGAATCTGATACGGGAGGACAGACGAACGACCACGGAAGAACGGAAAGGGTGAGGAGCACCAAAGAGGGCTGATGAGCAGGAGCGGAGACAACATGAGATGGGAGTAGGGAATGGTGAAGATGAGCGGAGAGCAATGACCAGATGTTCGAAATGTCTATCTTCATGCCATCAGATTGGAAGCTACCGAGACGGGATAGAAGGTGTTGTTCCTCTGGCCTGAACGTGGTCTCATCACTGCGGTAGAGGAGGACACGGACTGACTGGGAAAGTCAAGGGAGTGGACGTTGTCTACATGGACATTAGGAAGGTTTTCAGCGAGGAACGGCACCTTATATTCCGTTTGGGTGGCCATCAACTCGATTTCGCAAATCTCCGTTAATACCCCCACCCACCTCCCTCACCATTTCCAATCCCCTTTTCCCGCTCTCGCCTTATCTCCTTGCACGTCCATCGCCTCCCTCGGGTGTCGTTCCTCCAACCCCAGCGTGACGTCATCACGGCAGCGGAGGTGGCCGTGGATAGATATATCGGAATGGGAATGGGATGGAGAAGTAAAATGGGTGGCCGCTGGGAGATCTCAGCAGGTGGACCCCAGCAGGTGTGTCCTCCGGGTCATGGGGTGCCGGCACAAGCTCACCGGGAACTGTGAGCGGGGCACCGTAAACCACTTCAGCCGATGACGCGGCGAGGTCCTCCTTGGGTGCCGTGCGGATACCAAGCAGCACCCAGGGGTGTTCGTCCACCCAGTCTGGCCCTCGGAGGCGTGCCATCAGGGCCGATTTCCAGTGCCTGTGGAAACGTTTCACCAGGTCGTTAGACTGCGGGTGGTAAGCAGTCGTTCGGTGGAGATGGGTTCCGAGGAGTTGTGCCAGAGCAGACCACAAAGCCGATGTGAACTGCGCACCCCTGTCTGAAGTGACGTGGGCTGGGAGTCCGAACCGTGCCACCCAGGTGGTAATCAGGGCTCTGGCGCATGTCTCCGTGGCCGTGACAGCGAGTGGGACAGCTTCCGGCCACCTCGTGAACCTGCCCACCATGGTGAACAGGTATCTCGCTCCTCTCGAAACCGGCAGTGGGCCGACGATGTCCACCTGGACATGTTCGAACCTCCTCTGTGTCGGCTGGAAGGGTTGCGGTGGAGCCCTCATGTGCCTCTGGATTTTGGATGTTTGACAGTGCGTGCATGTCCTGGCCCAGTGCCCGACCTCTTTGCGTAGGCCGTGCCACACAAACCTGTCTGTGATCAGCCGGATGGTCGCCCGATGGAAGGCTGAGCTAAACCGTGCAAGATGTCGAAAACGCAGCGCCTCCAAGCGGTCGGGACAATGGGCCAAGGTTGCCCGGTGGACACATCGCAAAGGATTTCATTACCTTCGGGCCCAATGGGTATGTCTTCGAGGCGGAGTCCTGACACTGCGGTTCGGTACGTCGGCATCTCTCCGTCCAGCCGTTGCACCTCGGCTGACGCCGCATAATCCAGTCCCGGAGACAGAGAACACACCGATTGGACGGAGGTTTGTGACAGCGCGTCTGCCACCACGTTGCTCTTCCCGGAGATGAGCTTGATCGTGGTGGTAAACTCTGAGATGAACGACAGGTGGCGCTGTTGGCGGCCCGACCACGGGTCCGACACTTTGGCAAACGCGAAAGTGAGGGGCTTGTGGCCTGTGAAGACCGTGAACTCTCTCCCCTCCAGGAAGTACCTGAAGTGCCGGATGGCAAGGTACAGGGCCAGCAGCTCCCTGTCGAAAGCGCTGTACTTAAGTTCCGGGGGTCGTAGGTGCCGGCTGAAAAAGGCGAGCGGCTTCCACTGGCCTTCGATGAGCTGCTCGAGCACGTCGCCAACTGCCGCGTCGGAGGCATCCACGGTGAGGGCAGTGGGGACATCGACCCGGGGGTGGACCAGGAGCGTGGCGTTTGCTAGCGCGTTCTTGGCTTGTTCGAAAGCCGCCTTCGCCTCCTCTGTCCAGGTGACCTCTTTGACCTTGCCGGACATCAAGCCGAAAAGGGGCCGCATGCTCCGGGCCGCTGAGGACAGGAAACGGTGGTAAAAGTTAACCATCCCAACAAACCCCTGCAGACCTTTAACAGTGCTGGGCCTGGCGAATTGGCGGATGGCCTCAACTTTCGCCGGCAGAGGAACAGCTCCATGGCGGTCGATCCAGTGTCCCAAGTAGTCGATGGTGGATAGGCCGAACTGGCACTTGGCGCGGTTGATAGCCAGGCCGTAGTCGCTGAGGCGGCGGCAGAGCAGGTGTAGATGTGCTGTATGCTCCTGGCCGGAGAGGCTGGCGATAAGTATGTCATCCAGGTAGGTGAACAGAAAGTCCAGATTTCGCCCTACTTATGGATATATGGCCATTGTAAATTGTCGGATGATTAGGCTCGGATTAAATTGGGGGTTCGCTGGGAGGCTCAGCTCACGGAGCCTAAAGGGCCTACACAACTCTATGTGTTCATAAACAAAATTTAAACATCCCCACTTTGGAGACTTCCTGTTTTGTGTTCACATCTCCATCGCCTTCCTCTGTTATCCCTCCACCTTCCTGTTCTCCCACAGTCCACTCTCCTCTCCTATACTTCTTCACACGTTTAATTAAATGCACCTAATGACGAGGCCGCCACAGCCAACTGTGGGAATGGATTCCATAGATTCACCACACACTTGGTAAAGAAAATCCTACGCATGTCCATTGCAAAGGAATGTCCCTCTATTCTCAGGCTGTCTCCTCTGGTCATAGGCTGCCACACTACAAACATCCTCTCTACATCCTATTTAGGCGTTTTATTATTGAATAGCATTTAACTAGCTCCTCCTTGTTTTTCAAATTCCAGTGATCACAGTCCCAGTACCTTCAGACGCTCTTCATATAAGCCTTTCATGTCCGAATCAGTTTTGTGAACCTGCTTTGAACCCTCCCCAATGTCAACACATCCTTCCCTATATGATGAGACCAAAACTTCTTACAATACTCCAAGCGAGGCATCACCAGTGCCTCAACAGTCCTCAACATTACATACTTGCTTTTAAATTTTAGTCCTCTTGAAATGAATGCTCACAAAGCATTGGCCTTCCTCACCATGACCCAAACTGCAAGTTCACCTTTAGTCAATCCTGTCTGAGGCCACACAGGTCCCCTTTTCAACATGGATTTTAAAATTTTGTCACTGACGAGAAAAATAGTCTACACTATTATTTCTTCTCCCAAAATGCATGGCCATGTGCTTCTGACACTGTATTCCATGCGCCACTGCTTTGCACATACTCCTAATCTATCCAATTCCTTCTGTAGCTCCCCTGCTTCCTCAGCACTTCCTGACCCTCCACCAACCTTCATGTTCTCCACAAACATTGCCACCGAGGCATTAAATCCATCATTCAAATCATTGACACAACACGGAACAGAAGTGGACCAACCCTGATCCCTGAGGAATACCACTGGTCACTGCAGACAACCAGGAAAGGCTGCCTTTATTCCCACTCTTTGCTGCCAACCAGCCAATGCTTTGTCCATGCTCGTATCATTCCTGTAATACCTGCACTCTTATCTTCTTTAGCAACCTCACCTTGTCAGACCTTCTGAAAATCGAAGTTCAAAACATCCACCGATATTACTTTGTCCATCTTGCTTGTTGCTTCCTCAACAAATTCCAACAGATTAGTCAGGGGAGGTTTTCCCTTAAGGAAACCGAACAGTTCTTTGTGCCATTTTCTAATGGTGCTCCAAGTACACCGAAACCTCATCCTTACTAATCGACTCCAATATCTTCCAACCACTCGGCTCAAGCTACCGACTCCTTCTCTTCCTGAAGAGTAAATTGACATTTGCGATTTTGACTTTCAGACTTTAAATCAACTCCCAACTCCCTCTGCACATCTGATTCCTCAATTTGCTCCACATTATGGTATTTCTGGGCGACCTCCTGTCATGTTTACTTAAATAACCTGGTGAAGAGAAAATGTAGAGAAAGCGGTGGATACAGCCCAGTCCATGACAGGCAAACCTCTCTACACCATTAAACACACTCACACGGACCTCTGCCACAAGGGGGCAGCATCTCTCATGAAGGACGCCCAGCATTCAGGATATGCTCTCTCCTCACCGCTACATGTGGGAAAGAGATACTGGACCCTTCTGTTCAGGAACAGTTATTACCCTACAACCATCAGGCTCCTGAACCTAATTCACCAAGAAATCTCAACTGATTCCACAAACTACAGACTCACTTTCAAGGAGTCCACAACTCAATATCATCATCATATTTTTATCTGCACCCTTTATTTTCCCTACACATTAGTTGTTTCTCTGTCTTTGAAGTCGTTTTTAATAAATGCTGTTGTGTTTTTTTTCTTCTAAACAGCAGCAAGAAATTGATTCTTTATGAAGTATGTGGTAATGTCTGCACGTGTTGATAATAAATTTACCTGGAACTGTCAAAAAGGAATTGTAGGTTTGATTTATTGCTAAAAGGGTGATGAAGGTTTCACAGGAACTAATATAATCAGCCAGATTTGCTGTATCCAGTCCAAGGGTGGAACAACATTCTGATGAACATCGAGCACTGAACAATGCAGTCCAGAAACATGTCATTAATTTATCATTTAATGCCCCACCTAACTAATATAATCTGCCAGTAATATCCCCACTTGTCCATTCCTTGCACATTCATATACCTATTCGAGAGCCTCCTGATAACCTCTGTCGTATTTGCCTTGAGTATCACCACTGGAAGGGCATTTCATGAACCCACCACAATTGTGTCAACAAAACCCTACCCTGCACATCACCTTAAAACTGAACCCCTCTCAGCGTAAATGCATGCCACCTAGTCTGTGATATTTCAATCCTGGGACAATAAAAACAAGTATATATTGTATCTTTGTCTCTGCTGGAAGATCGTCAACTCGGTGAAAGACTGCCGAAAAGTGTTGGTCTGACATCACATCGAGATGTCCGTAGAGCAGGTGTTCCCACCCTGGGATCCACGGTTAGTGACATTGATCCATGGCATAACAAATGCTGGGAACCGCTGTCGTACAGGAATTCTGCCGACTGGCACATTCTCGGCTGCAGGGACACCATTGAGCTCTAGGGTTCCTTTGCCACTGGACAGGGAGGGGCCCGGTTGGCTGAGGAAGCTTCTCAATTATTGTTGCAGTAAACCACCCCAGGGGGCCACATGAGCGACAACAGTCCTATCGGTTTTAACGAATGTAAAATGGCACTTAATACCCCACTAACAACGAATGTAAATTCATTGGGTGAAGGCATTGTACGGTTTACCCTTTTGAATATCCATATGGGCATTAGTCACCATAATAATATTCATCTTCTGGGCTGAGTGAGGGAGACCAGGTCCTCCACTGGATGCGTTTAGTCACGAAGTTTCTCACACGAAGGGCTGTTGAGATCAGGACGTCACCGAAAAAATACTGTTTTGCTCCCTGTGACGTAGAATGTCCGGTCCTGTGTTTTTTTTTCCTGCAGCCACAGGTCGGTCATCACCACTGCATCTGTCTCCTCACAGAACAATATCGTCTCCTCATCCCCAGTTTCATGGCATGAACCAATTTAATAGTTGCTTTCAATATTTGCCACCGTTTTGCACCAAAGTCTTACTCTCTTTAGATCTGGAGAGAGAAAAAAAATAAAAACGAGCTGCTGGAATTACTCATCGGGTCAGGCATTTCGGGTTGAGACAGTCCAGATGAAGGATCTCGACCCAGAAAGTCTATTGTACATTCCTCTCCGCAGATGCTGCCTGTCCCGCTCAGCTCCTCCAGCATCACGTTTTTTTTACTCGAGATTCCAGCACCTGCAGACTCTTGTACCTCTCTTTTCAGAACTTGTCCCTTTCAGTCCTGCCTCAGACTGAACCAGGCTCTTCCCTCTGGCTTCACTTCTGTTCCGCTTCTTCATTAGCCCATCACGCCTACTGGGGCACAGGCCAACAGCAGTTCGCCAGTGTTCCCTGAAGTATCTGTCGCACTGTGATTACTAGCCCCATGCCGACCATCCTCCTTTTGCAGCCGGGCTTGGGCAATCCATGGCCAAGTGTTCATTTCCGACCAGTTTATGTGTTTCCGATCCCACCCTGGTGTGGAAATCACAGGCAGTAACGTAATGTTCATTTGCTGAGTCTGCAGCGCCTGTAGTGGACAATCGCGGTACTGCAGGGGATCGGCGGCGTTCTGAATCAGGAAGTGCCAGGAGTTAACATGGCTTCGAAAGAACAGGTCGAGAGTTTGAGCGAGGAGGCAATTTGTCCCATCTGCCTGGATTTCTTCACAGATCCGGTGTCGCTGGAGTGCGCGCACAACTTCTGTCGCTCTTGTATCACACAGTATTGGGAAAAGGAGGAGAGAAACTCCTGCCCGGAGTGTAGAGAGGAGATTGCTGACCGCACCCTCAGGGCCAGTCGGGCCTCAGCAAATCTGGTTGAAAAAATTCAAAATTTAAACCTGAATCCGAAAGGGAAGGAAGGTAAACTTCACTGCGAGGAACATGAGGAAGAACTGAAGCTGTTCTGTGAAACGGACAAGACACTGATCTGTCTGATCTGTAGAGATGCGCAGGAACACCGAGAGCACCGCTTCCTGCCGATTAAAGAAGCTGTTAAAATCTACAAGGTAAAACTAACCTGAATTTGATACTCACCCCATCGTCATTATCCACGGCACGAGCCTCCGTAAACAACACATCATTCCCCCACCTTTCGCCATCTCCAATGGGATTCTATCACCAAGCACATCCCACCGCCATGTCACTTCCACAACTCTCCGCTCTCCGTCGAGATCGCTCTCTACGAAACTCTCTTATCCACTCGCTCCTCCCCACTGATCTCCCTCCTGACACCGATACCTGTAAACGGGACAGGTGATACACCTGACTCCCACACCTCCTCCCTCGTCACCATTCAGGGGCCCAAACAGACCGAATTCCTCCCTTTACTTCCATGGCCAATTGTCCTCTCGTGTTAGTTTCCTCCTTCTTCAGCTCTTTGCCTCTTCCACCTGTCCCCTCTCAGCTTCTTACTTCATCACCCTCACCCAGGTTCTCCCTCACGTTGTCTCACCCGTCACCTGTCAGCTGGTTCTCATCCCCAACCTTTTTACTCTGGCTTCTGCCCCATTCCTTCCCAGTCCGAATGAAGGGTCACATCCCGAAACACCGACTGTTTCTTTGCCCTGCATACAGTGGCTTGCAAAAGTTTGGGCACTCCTGGTCAAAACTTCTGTTCCTGTGAATAGCTAAGCGAGTAAAAATGAACAGATTTCCAAAAGGCATGAAGTTAAAGATGACACATTTCTTTAAAATTTTAAGCAAGAAATGTTTTTATTTCCATTTTTTACAGTTTCAAAATAACAAAAAAGGAAAAGGGCTCGAAGCAAAAGTTTGGGCACCCTGCATGGTCAGTACTTAGTAATACCCCCTTTGGCAAGTATCACAGCTTGTAAACACTTTCTGTAGCCAGCTGAGTCTGTCATTTCATGTTTGGTTGATTTTTGCACATTCTACCTTGCAAAAGGCTTCAAGTTCTGTGAGATTCTTGGGCCATCTTGCATGCACTGCTCTTTTGAGGTCTATCCACAGATTCTTGATGATGTTTTGGTCGAGGGACTGTGAGGGCCATGGCAAAATCTTCAGCTTGCGCCTCTTGAGGTAGTCCATTGTGGATTTTGAGGTGCGTTTAGGTTCATTATCCTGTTGTAGAAGCCATCCTCTTTTCAGCTTTTTTACAGACGGTGTGACATTTGCTTCCAGTATTTGCTGGTATTTAATTAAATTCATTTTTCCCTCTACCAGTAAATGTTCCCCAAACCACTGGCTGCAACACAAGCCCAAAACATGATCGGTCCACCCCCGTGCTGAACAGTTGGAGAGGGATTCTTTTCATGAAATCCTGCACCCTCTTTTGCTCCAAACATACCTTTGCTCATTGTGGCCAGAAAGTTCTATTTGAAGAGTTCAAAGAACATCCAAACAAACCTGATGCATTTTGGAAACAAGTCCTGTGGACTGATGAAGTTAAATTAGTACTTTTAGGCCGCAATGTTATTGTTATTTTGAAACTGCAAAATATGGAAATAAAAAAAAACATTTTTTGCTTAGAACATTAAAGAAATCTGTCATCTTTAACTTTATGCATTTTGGAAATCAGTTCATCTTTTAATCGATTAGCTATTCTCAGTAAAAGAAATTTTGACCGGGGTGCCCAAACTTTTGCATGCCACTGTAGATGCTGAGTTCCTCTGGCATTTTGTGTGCGGTAGTCGGGTTTGATCCCCTGTTTCTTTTGTTCTACCTTTTTTTTTTCTATTTCTTCCGCTCTCTGACTTCCAGGATCAGCTAAAATCTTCCTTAGACTCTCTCACTAAAAAGAAATCAGACTTCCAGGAAAAGGAGCAGCAACAGAAAGAGAAGAATTCCAGAGTCCGGATGAGGCTTCCTGAGCGGATTTTCTGATATTACTGTATACTTTTGCTCCCTTTAATGCAGAATAGCAGAGTATCGCAGCTCTAGTGATTTGGGTACAATCCTGACCTCTGGTACTGTCTGTGTGGAGTTTGCATGCTCTTCCTGTGACCACGACAGTTTCAGACACATCCCAAGGACATGCTGGATGAATGGTTAATTACAATTAACCCTGTGAAGGTGGGGGAGATTGTATGTGAATCAGGTGGGAGTTAATAGGTCAATGAGGGAGGTTTCAGGAAAACGTGAGGGAATGGGGTTGACGGGAATGATTCAGAAGCATGAATTTTAATGGACCGAATGGTCACCTTAACGTCATCAGGAAATACAGACAGCAATATAGTAAATTAATCTTCACCTTTCATTCGATAGGAACAGTCACAAAGCGTTCAGACCCACATCACGTCTCAGTTTGCAGAACTGCGCCAGATTATCACTGAGAAAGAGCAGAGTTTACTCAGGGATCTCAGGGAGGAAGAGGAGAGGATTCTAAATCGAATGGAGAAAAATATTCGAGAGATTCAAGAGAATATCGGGTTGATTCAGGAGGAAATCTCAAAGTTAAAGGAACAGATGGATCGTTAGATTCTGGACTAGTTCCTGAGGATTGGAGGGTAGCTAATGTAACTCCACTTTTTAAAAAAGGAGGGAGAGAGAAACCAGGCAATTATAGACCGGTTAGCCTAACGTCGGTGGTGGGGAAACTGCTGGAGTCAGTTATCAAAGATGTGATAACAGCACATTTGGAAAGTGGTGAAATGATCGGACAAAGTCAGCATGGATTTGTGAAAGGAAAATCATGTCTGACGAATCTCATAGAATTTTTTGAGGATGTAACTAGTAGAGTGGATAGGGGAGAACCAGTGGATGTGATATATTTGGATTTTCAGAAGACTTTTGACAAGGTCCCACACAGGAGATTAGTGTGCAAACTTAAAGCACACGGTATTGGGGGTAAGATATTGGTGTGGGTGGAGAGTTGGTTAGCAGACAGGAAGCACAGAGTGGGAATAAACGGGACCTTTTCAGAATGGCAGGCGGTGACTAGTGGGGTACCGCAAGGCTCAGTGCTGGGACCTCAGTTGTTTACAATATATATTAATGACTTGGATGAGGGAATTAAATGCAGCATCTCCAAGTTTGCGGATGACACGAAGCTGGGTGGCAGTGTTAGCTGTGAGGAGAATGCTAAGAGGATGCAGGGTGACTTGGATAGGTTGGGTGAGTGGGCAAATTCATGGCAGATGCAATTTAATGTGGATAAATGGGAAGTTATCCACTTTGGTGGCAAAAATAGGAAAACAGATTATTATCTAAATGGTGGCCGATTAGGAGAAGGGGAGGTGCAACGTGACCTGGGTGTCATTATACACCAGTCATTGAAAGTGGGCATGCAGGTACAGCAGGCGGTGAAAAAGGCGAATGGTATACTGGCATTTATAGCGAGAGGATTTGAGTACAGGAGCAGGGAGGTACTACTGCAGTCGTACAAGGCCTTGGTGAGACCGCCCCTGGAGTATTGTGTGCAGTTTTGGTCCCCTAATCTGAGGAAAGACATCCTTGCCATAGAGGGAGTACAGAGAAGGTTCACCAGATTGATTCCTGGGATGGCAGGACTTTCATATGAAGAAAGAATTGATGAACTGGGCTTGTACTCGTTGGAATTTAGAAGATTGAGGGGGGATCTGATTGAAACGTATAAGATCCTAAAGGGATTGGACAGGTTAGATGCAGGAAGATTGTTCCCGATGTTGGGGAAGTCCAGAACGAGGGGTCACAGTTTGAGGATAGAGGGGAAGCCTTTTAGGACCGAGATTAGGAAAAACTTCTTCACACAGAGAGTGGTGAATCTGTGGAATTCTCTGCCACAGGAAACAGTTGAGGCCAGTTCATTGGCTATATTTAAGAGGGAGTTCGATATGGCCCTTGTGGCTACGGGGGTCAGGGGGTATGGAGGGAAGGCTGGGGCGGGGTTCTGAGTTGGATGATCAGCCATGATCATAATAAATGGCGGTGCAGGCTCGAGGGGCCGAATGGCCTACTCCTGCACCTATTTTCTATGTTTCTATGTAAAAAGACAGTGTGATATTTCTCAAGGTGAGGGATTATATTTCAATTTGTTCCTGTCAAAGAGCACGAAATGAACAGTGGTATATTTGAAATAAACGCAGCACAGTGGCCAGTTCTAACAAATCAATTGCCGCTGCAGGCAACCTCACACAGATTGTTATACTTGAATGACACACCCTCCAATCACTCCAATGATGATGTTCCAAAATGTCTAAGATATGTATTCAATCCTCTATTAGCAACGTACAATTTGGAAGCAATGAATCTTAAGCATTATAAATCGTAAGTTAAGCTGCAACGTATCGTTCAACAAAGATATGACATCCGTCCGTCCCCAACTCAAAACTTTTGAGAACAAAGTTCGAATATGTAACTTATTCGGTTCGCTTTTCCCACGCCCCCACTCACATGACGTGTTACCATAATAAACACGTAACACAGAATACACTGCAGACAGAAAACAGGTGCATTGCTCCTACACACAGCATTTACAAATGGCAGTAAACTGTTTCTCACCAGACAATTGATGAAACTATTCAGAGTTGTTGCTGTCCCAGAACTGGACTTCCACAACTTCTGTACATCCCAGGACAGAATGTAATCTACTCTGAAAATAACACAGAGTTACAGACTGTGTCCTTAATTACCTGTTAAATATCCTCTAAATCTCCCATTAACACACAGTTCCAATCACAGGCTGTGAGTGTGTCTGGTGCGGTGGGTGTGAGGGTCTCTCTGTCAATCACTGAGAACAAAGAATGTGACCCACACATCAGACTTATCCTCCATACCCAGTTTCCATCAGATTAGGGAAACATTCACTGTTTCTTTACTTTCTGAGATAAACTTCATACGGAATAATATCCCATTCTCCATCATAAACAGACCATTCGGTCCATCTTCTCCTATCTGTTTCCCTGCTAAACAAACCTCCTCCCACCTACTCACCACACCCAGCAACAGTGCCCCGAACTCCCTGGTCCCTCGTGTTTATCCAGTTTCCCCATGACATTCAATCTCTGCTGTTCCACTTCAAACACTCCTGTGGCAGTGAGTTCCACATCCTCTTCACTAAATTTCTTATGGGATTTATTAAGATCCATCTGGAATTTCATCTGCTTATAAATAGATATACTTTCTCCTGCCCATAAATAGATATACTTTCTCCACATGACACGATCAAATCCATCACTGATCTTCAATTGCTCCATCTTATCACCCTGACGTCTTATCCAGATGAAAATGCGCAACCCGTCCTGTCTTTCCTGTAAGTTTCATCCTCTCAGTAATGATCTAATTTTCAGAAACCTTTCCTGTAATTTAACCCTTGGTTCTGTATTGTCTGTGTGTGTGAGTGACTGCAGGAGTGGGAATTTTCAACCCCTGGTTCTGTATTGTCTGTGTGTGTGAGTGACTGCAGGGGTGGGAATTTTCAACCCCTGGTTCTGTATTGTCTGTGTGTGTGAGTGACTGCAGGAGTGGGAATTTTCAACCCCTGGTTCTGTATTGTCTGTTTGTGTGAGTAACTGCAGGGGTGGGAATTTTCAACACCTTGTAATGGTTTGGATGAAATTCAGGATGTCGATAGTCTCTGTCTATTCAGATTTGTGTTTTATTT
This sequence comes from Mobula birostris, assembly GCF_030028105.1. Lineage (NCBI taxonomy): Eukaryota > Metazoa > Chordata > Chondrichthyes > Myliobatiformes > Myliobatidae > Mobula > Mobula birostris. The sequence goes on along the minus strand of NC_092389.1, from coordinate 63,841,885 downwards.
ATTTCAGGAGGAAGCTCATCGGAACAGGAGGTAGGACATGCTCTTTACTGAAACCCTGTATGGATTTGTGAAATAGTTCAGAATAGCAGTTTATCACCATCAGTTTATTAATTACAGGATTAATGATGATGTCCCGGAATTGTCAGTGACAGATGAGGCCCTACCGGTTGAAAAATTTGATCACATCTATTTGCTGAACACAGTGCTGAGAGAAACACTTGATGGCATTAATCGAGGTAAAACTTACAAAGATTCATTTCTTCTTGTTTGTGAGATCACAATTAATTTCAAATTTGAGGCAAAGATTGCTGTAATATTAGGTTAAAGTGGAACTGAAGTCTATTCCATATCAACCCCACCGACCGGGGGGGGGGGGCGTCACTGTCACATGGTCAGCTGGAGATGTCAGACCCCTGAACACACCAGCACAGAGCCACAATACAACCAATACACGGGACTGGCCGATGAACCACTGTGTCCCGATCCCAGGCACATTGCACTAACATGTCAAGACATGAGTTTGAATCCTACCACAGGAGCTGGGAAATTAATGCTGACTTGATGATATTGTAGGGAATAAAAGCGGGCATCAGTGTGGTCACCGGGGTTGTCAGAAAAATACACAAGTCCTTCGTGCTCTGTGAGTGCAGACTCTGATTGACGCAGGTCTCCCTCCTTCTGGATTGGCAACTCTCACTGTTGTTCGAGGGAAAAGAGGGGAGTGGTAGTGATTGGGGACTCAGTCGGGGAACAGGCAGGAGAATCTGTGGATGTGAGTGGGACACCCGAATGGTATGTTGCCTCCTAGTTGCCAGAATCAGGGATGCCTCGGATCGTGTCTACATCATTTTAGTGGGGGTGGTCATATATATCGGTATATTTTGGGACCAATGACATTGGAAGTAAAAACAAAGAGGTCCTGAAAATAGAATTTGGAGAGCTTGGTAGAAAGCTCAGAAGCAGTACCTTCAGGTTTATAATTTCTGGACTGCTGCCTGTGCGACGTGCTGGTGAGGGTAGGAGCAGGATAATTTGGCAGATTAAAGCATGCCTGAGAAGCTGGTGCAGGGGGCAGGGCTTCAGGTTTTTGGATCATTGGGATCTTTTCTGGTGGAGAAATGACCTGCTCAAAAGGGATGGGTTGCACCTGGACCCGAGGGAGAACAATATTCTCACAGGGAGGTTTGATAGAGCTGTTGGGGAGGGTTTAAACTAATTTGTTGGGGGGGGGGGTGGTTAGGAACGAGTGAAGGGATAGGACTGATGGTAAAAATGCAAAGATAGTGTGCAGTCAGACTGTCAGATGGGGCAGCCAGATACGAGGACAAAACTGCAGCCAGCTGGGTGAGTATCAGTGCATTAGGGATGCAGAATGAAAAAGGATAGGAAATACAGTACCCAAAGTGTTATATCTCAATGCATGGAGTGTGAGAAATAGGGTGGATGATCTTGTTGCTCGATTACAGATTGTCAGGTATGATGTTGTGGCCATCAGGGAATCATGGCTGAAGGATGGTTGTAGTTGGGAGATGAATGTCCAAGGTTACACATTGTATCAGTGGTATAGGAAGGTAGGCAGAGGGGGTGATATGGGTCTCCTGGTAAATCAATAGAAAGATGTAACATAGAATTGGAAGATGTTGATTCCTTGTGGGTTGAGTGAAGGAACTGCAAGAGTAAAAATGACACTGATGACAGACATATACAGGATCCCAACAGTAGCTGGATGTGGACCACAGATTACAACTGGAAATAGAGAAGGCCAATGAAACAGACAATGTTACAATAGTCATGGGAGAATTCAACAAGCAGGTCAATTGGGAAAATTAGATTGATAATGGATCTCAAGAGAGTGAATTTGTTGAATGCCATTTGATAACTTTTTAGTGCAGTTTGTCGTTGAGCCAACTTGGGGAACAGCTCTACTGGATTGGATGTTGTGTATTGAACTGGAGATGATATCTTAGGAAAAAAACCTGAGGAGGCCATGCTCACAACATGACTGAGTTCAACTTGAGATTTGATAAGGAAAAAAGTAAAGTCTGACGTTGTAGTATTCCAGAGGAGTAAAAGAAATTACAGTGGTCTGAAAGAGGAGTTGGCCAAAGTAAAATGGAGGGAGATGTTGTCTGGGATGACAGCAGAGCAGAAATGATGTCAGATTCTGGGAAAATGAGGAAGGTGAAGGATAGATATATTCGAAAAATAAATAAATACTCAAATGGCAAAATAGTACAATCGTGGCTGATAAGGGAAGACAAGCTAATGTAAATGCCAAAGCGTGGGCATACAACAAAGTGAAAATTAATAGGAAGACAGCGAATTGGGAGGCTTTTAAATACTTACAGAGAGGAACTGAAAAAAAATTATTGGGAGGGGAAAAATGAAATATGGAATTGAATTGAATTGACTTTACTACTTACATCCTTTCTATAAACAAGCAGGAAAAATCTTCCGTCTAAATGTGCAGTTTATAGTAATTGATGATAAATAATATGTATAACATTCTAGTCAATATAACATAGAAATACAGTTGTCTCAGCACGAGTTAATCAGTCTGATAGCCTGGTGGAAGAAGCTGTCCCCGGACCCTGTTGGTTCTGGCTTTTATGCTGCGGAACCAGTTCCTGTATGGTAGCGACTGGTACAGTTTGTTGTTGGGGTGACTTGGGTCTCCAATGATCCTTCAGGCCCTTTTTACACACCTGTCTTTATAAAACAAGTAAGCAAACAATATCAAGCAACACACATCAAAGTTGCTGGCGAACGCAGCAGGTCAAACAAACAAACAATATCAAATTGATTTTCAAGTATTGCGAAAAAATAAAATAGAGATGAGAGTGGATGTAGGACCACTAGAAAATGAGGCTGGATATATAATAACAGGAGACAAAGAGATGACAGACGAACTAAATGAGTATTTTCATCAGTCTTCACTGTGGAAGACACTGGCACTGTGTCAGGTGTTGAAGCGTGCGAGGGAAGAGAAGTGAGTACAGTTACTGTTACAAGGGAGAAGGTGCTCAAAAAGGGACATGAGTCACTCAGACCAGATGAACTGCACCCTAGTGTTCTGAAAGAGGTAGCGGTAGAGATTGTGGAGGCATTTGAAATGATCTTTCAAAAATCATTGGGCTCTGGTGCGGTGTCAGAGGACTGGAAATTACAAATGTCACCCAACTCTTAGTCATGAGGAAGGCAGCAGAAATGAAGTTATAGACCAGTTAGCCTCACCTCTGTGGGTGGGAAGACATTAGTGTCAATTGTTAAGTATGAGGTTATGGAATACTTGGTGATACTGGACAAGATAGGACACGTTGGCGTATAATAAGATTGGTGGAGGGGCCGGTAGTGTTGAGAAAACAGGTAGGCTGCGGAAGGACTTGGATGAGGAGACTGGGCAAGAAAGTGGCAAATGATACACAATGCTGGGAAATTCATGGTCATGCACAATATGCAGATTATTTAAAATGGGGAGACAATTCAAAAATCTGAGATGCAGATGGGTGTGGGAGTGTTTCTGCAGAGCACCCTGAAGGTTAACTTGCAGGTAGAGTCAGTTGTGAGGAAGGTAAATGCAATGTTAGCATTCAGTTCAAGGAGTTTAGCATACAGGAGCAGGGATGCGATGCTGAGGGTTTATAAGGCAATGGTGAGGCATTACCTTGAGTATTGTGAACAGTTTTGGGCTCCTCATCTGAGAAAGGATGTGCTGGCATCGTAGAGGGTCCAGAGGAGGTTCACAAGGATGATTCCAGGAATGAAAGGGTTATCATACGAGGAATGTTTGATGGTTCTGGGTCTGTACTTGCGGGAATTTAGAAAGATGATGGGGGATCTCACTGAAACCTTTTTAATGTTGGAAGGCCAAGACAGAGTAGATGTGGGAAGGATGTTTCTCATGGTGGGGGAGTCTGGGACAAGAGGGCACAGCCTCAAGATACAGGGGTGTCTTATTTAAAAACAGAGACGCAGAGAAATTTCTTTAGCCAGAGGGTGGTGAATTTGCAGAACTTGTTACCACAGGCAGCCGTGGAGGCCAGGTCGTTGGGCATATTTAAGGCCGAGCTTGACAGGTTCTAGATTGCACACAGTATCAGAGGTTGTGGCGAGAAGGCCGGGGAGTGGGGCTGAGGAGGAGATGAAAAGGATCAGCCATGATTGAATGGTGGAGCAGTCACAGTGGGCCAAATGGCCAAATTCTGCTCCTATATCTTATGAGCTTATGGTTATCAGACCACAACATTGAAGCATTGTGAGAATGAGCCCAGACAACGCAACCAGCATTGACATCATTCAGGATTTCATCTCAGGAGAAGCACACACAGCATAACCAGACTGGCAAAACAGCCCGACACACACATACACAGGAAGGATTGGCAGATTGTAGTCAGAGACGCAGCAATGTACGTTGATATTTCCTTCAGTAATCTAGAAACTATTCTCTTCAGACACGGTAATTTATTTATTTAAACAACTCACACATGTCACACATTGGCAGCACACACCAGACATGTGATGACACGCTGTGCCATACAAATATTTCAATGTGCACACTCTCCTTCGATGTGTACACACAAACACACTGATATTTACCACAAACACACACACACACACACACACACACACATAATATCTGAGTGTGACACATGGTCAAAGAAATATGCCCACGTCCCGACTTAGGAGTGAAATCTGCCGTCCTTACCCAGTCTGTTCTGTGCACTGAGCTGCCCCCTGATGCGACGTCACATCAACAGTTCACAGACAGACTCAAGGGTGAGATTCCTCAGGAGGATGATCTGGGAGGGTTTGAACCCACGAACCACTTCATACATCTGCAAGACCAAGATGCCTTCTTGAGCACGTCCCCCTTGTGTGTGTTTGTCCAATATCGCTCTGACCACTTCCTATCTATGTACCTGTGTAAGTTCATCTTAAAATATTTTAATTTTACCTGTTTCTACAGCATCTGACAGCAAATTCCATCTGCCCACCCACCTGTCTGTGGGAATGTTGCCTCACAGATCCCTCATAAAAACTTCCCCTCTCACTTTCAATCTGAGCCCTCTGGTTCTGTACTCCCATTTCTCAGAAAAAGACTCACTTTATCTCAGCCCGTTGTGAATGTATTTACCTCGATAAGGGATCAACAATCAACATTCTACACTACAGCGAAATAGCCCAAGCTTAAACACTCTCTACTTTTAATCCAAACCCCCCCAGTCCCGGTAACATCCTCCTGAACCTTCCTGTCCAGTGTAATGACATCCTACACGGGTTGACTCTGTGGTTAAGAAGGCGTACGGTGCACTGGCCTTCATCAATCGTGGGATTGAGTTTAAGAGCCGAGAGGTAATGTTGCACGTATATAAGACCCTGGTCAGTCCACTTGGAGTACTGTGCTCAATTCTGGTCACCTCACTACAACTACAGGAAGGACGTGGAAACCAATAGAAAGGGTGCAGAGGAGATTTACAAGGATGTTGCCTGTTTTTTTTTTGGAGGGGGGTATGCCTTATGAGAATAGGTTGAGTGAACTCGGCCTTTTCTCCTTGGAACGACGGAGGATGAGAGGTGACCTGACGGAGATGTACAAGATAATGAGAGGCATTGATCGTGTGGACGGTCAGAGGCTTTTTCCCAGGGCTGAAATGGCTAGCATGAGAGGGCATAGTTTGAAGGTGCTTGGAAGGAGATACAGAGATGTCGGAGGTATGATTTTTATGCAGAGAATGGTGAGTGCGCGGAACGGGCTGCTGGTGGTGGTGCTGCAGGTGGAAACGACAGGGTCTTTTAAGAGACTCATGAATGGCTACATGGAGCTTATAAAAATAGAGGACCATGGGTAAGGCCTAGGTAGTTCTAAGGTAGGGACATGTTCAACACAGCTTTGTGGGCCGAAGGGCCTGTATTGTGTTCTATGTTTTCTGTGTTTCTATGTTTCACTATATTCGGGGAAGTGGACATGCAGACAATACCCGAACTGTGGTCTATCATTGATATCATAGATCTTGCTTAAGCTCATGTGGACAGTGTCGAATATGCTGATGAATACAGGACTGAAGGTGTTATATTTGAATGCTCCAGCATACGGAATAAGGTAGATGATGTTGTAGCACAGGTAGAGATTGGCAGGTATAACGTTGTTGGCGTCACTGAGTTGCGGCTGAAAGGAGATGCTGGTTGAAGTCCAACATCCAAGGATACACCTTGTATTCAAAGGACAGGCAGGTAGGCAGAGGGGATGGGGAGGCTCTGTTGTAAAAAATGAAATAAAATCCTTAGAGAGAGGTGACAAAGGATGGGAAGATGTTGAGTCATTGTGGGTAGAGTTAAGAAACTACAAGGGTAAAAAGACCCTGATGGTAATTATATACAGCCCTCTAAATAGTAGCCAGGATCGAAATGGGATACAAATTACACTAGGAAATGGAAAAAAAATGCAATGTGACAGTCGGAATGGGGGATTTCAACAAGGAGGTAGATTGGGAAGATCATGTTGGTGCTGCATCCCAAGAGAGGGAATTTGTAGAAAGTCCCCAAGATGGCTTTTTTGAACTGCTTGTGGTTGAGCCCAATGGGAGAAAGGCAATTCTAGAGTGGGATTTGTATAGTGAACTAGATATGATTTGGGAGACTAAGGGAAAAGAATCTTTAGGAAGCAGTGATCATAAAATGATAGAATTCACCCTGGAGTTTGAGAGGGAGATAAAGTCAGATGTATCGGTATTAGAGTGGAGTAAAGTTAGTTACAGAGGCATGAGGGAAGAGCTGACCAAAGTAGATTGGGAGGGGACGCCAGCAGGGATGATTGCAGAACAACAAAGACTGGAATTTCTGGGGGCAATTTGGATAGATAAATCCCAAAGACGGAGGAGTATTATCCACAGAGGATGAGGTAACTTTGTTTAACAAGGGAAGTCAAAGACAGCATAAAAGTGAAAGAGAGGGCATACAATAGAGCAAAAATTAGCAGGATGTTGAAGTATTGAGGAGATTTTGATAATCAACAGAAAGCAATTACAAAGCCCGAAGGAGAGAAAATGAGATATGAGGGAAAGCTTGCCTACAATACTCAAGAGGACACAAAACTCTAAAGAGTAAAAGAGAGACAAGAGTGGATATTGGACCCCAAGAAAATGACACTGGAGAGGAGACATGTGACAAAGGACATTGTCGAAGTGCGTATTTAATATTTTGTGCCAATCCTCACTGTGGAAGATACCAGCTGTGTGTCAGAAATGTGAGAGTGTCTGGGGACAGAATTGAGTGTTGTTGATGTTACTGAGGAGAAAGTGCGTGGGAAGATTGATGGTCTGAGGGTACCTGGACCAGATGGACTACACCCCAGTGTTCGGAAAGTTAGCTGAAGAGAATATGGGGGCATTTATAATGATCTTTCAGGGATCACTAGATAATTGGATATTCAAGACAAATGAAAATTGCACAGGTCACTTCACTCTTTAAGAAGGCAGAGCAGCTGAGGAAAGAAAATTACAGGTGAGTTAGTCTGGATGTGGTGTGCTTGGAAAGATGCTGGAGTCCAGTATTAATGGAACTGCTTTTGGGTACATGGAGGCACATGATAAAATAGGGCAAAGACAGCGTGTCTTCCCTGAAGGGGAAATCTTACCCGACAAATCTGCTGGAATTCTTCGAGGAACACAAAGCCAAGATAGACAAAGAATGATTTGGATGACAGAATTGTTGCCTTTGTGGCCAAGTTTGCAGATGAGATGAAGTTAGGTGAAGGGGAAGGTAGTGGTGCAGAAGCTCAGAGTCTGGGGAAGGACAGAGACAGATTCGAAAATGGACAAAGATGTGATAGATGGATTATCGAGTAGCGAAGTCGTGCATGCAATTTGGCAGGCGGAATAAAGGCATAGACGATTTTGTAAACAGTGAGAAAATTCAAAAATCAGAGGTGCAGAATGGACTTGGGTGTCCTTGTGCAGGATTCCCTTATGTTTAATTGCAGTTTGAGTCAGTGTTAAGCTCAGCAAGCTCAACGTTAGCATTCATTTCGAGAGGATTCGAATAGGATGTCATTCTGAGTGTTTATAAGGCATTGGTCAGACCACACGGAGTATTGTGAGCAGTTTTGGGTCCCTTATATCGGAAAAGATGTGCTGGCATTAGAGAGGATCCAGGAGGTTCACCAGAATGATTTTGGGAATAAAAGAGTTAACATATGAGGAGTGTTTGATGGTTCTGGGCCTGTACTCATGGGAGTTCAGAAGAATGGCTGATTTATATCCCTCTCAACTCTACTCTCCCGCCTCCTCCCCATTAACATTTGACACCCTGACTAATCAAGAAGTTTACATATCAACTTCTGCTTTAAAAATCAAACATGAGAAAATCTGCAGATGCTGGTAATCCAAGCAACACAGGTCCTGATGAAGGGTCTTGGCCTGATCTCACTGACACCTACCTGGAGAGAGTGGATGTCGGAAGGATGTTTCCTATAGCGGCTGGGTCGAGAACACAAGGCACAGCCTTCGACTAGAGGGTGTCGATTTAGAACAGAGATGAGGAGGAATTTCTTCAGCCACAGGACAGTGAATCTGCCACAGGCAGCTGTGGAGGCAAATAATTAAGTATATTTAAAGTAGAGCAAAAAACACAAAATGCTGGGGGAACTCAGCAGGTCAGGAAGCATCGATGGAAAAGAGTAAACAGTCAACAGTTCAGACTGAAACACTTCATCAGGACATGTGTTGCTTAAGGGTCCCTGAAAATTCCTCCCCTTTCCTCTTGAGGGGCTGCGAGTGATGGGGTTGTGGGAAAGGGGACAAAGGGATCCTCATCTCCACCTTTGTCCCACTCCAGCTTCTCGTTACGTCTACACACACAGTTCACCCACAGGCTTTCCACCCCTCTCCCACCTGGTTCTGGTTCAATCTGCCGTTTATCTCTCCGCTGCTGTTTCCCATTATCACCTCCTTTACTGTCTCGAACCTTCACACTCCCCCACTCCACACTTCACACTCACAAATGAATGTTAACATTGGATGAAGGGCCTGTTCCTGTGCTGTACTGTTCTATGTTCTCTGTTCCCTGTTCAGAAGAAAGAGAGGAGATCTCAGGGAAACTAAAAATTCTTCTGGGGTCAACAGGCAGGATACAGGGAGGATGTTTCCCTGTCTGAGGAGTCAAGGGTCAGGGGTCACTGTCTGTTTGAAATTCCCAGCACCCGAAGGGAGAGGGGGGTTTGGGGGTTCTTATCCATTCAGTTCACAGAACCATCGCCGTACAGCATAGAAATGTGCCCTTCGACCCATCACATCTGTGCTGACCTATTTACCCATCTACATTCATCGCATTGGCCAGCATTAGGTCAGTCTCCTTCTGTGCCTTGCCTATTGAAGTGTCTGTCCAAGTGTCTCTTAAACACAGAGGACAGGAGGCCTGTGACCTGCAGAGGTCAGTGCTGGGGCCGGGGTTGTTTGTCATTCCTATTAATGATTTGGATGATAATGTCGGTGACATAGTTAGTAGGTTTGTTAATGGCACTAAAATTCATGGTACAATGGACAGGGAAGAGGGTTATCTCTGTTTACACCGGGTCTTGATCAACTGTAGAGATGGGGACAGGGAGAATGTTTTAAAACACATCCTGGCAGGGCCGTGGATAAGAAAAGGTGAAAAGAATAATGGGCAAATGGGACTAGCTCACTAGAGCAAGTTGGTCAGCACAAACGAGTTGGGCCGATGGGCCTCCGTGACCTCCAGTTTAAATCTATTCACCCACCTCTTTCCCATCTTAATCCACCCCTTTCCCGCACTCGTTTGCTGTCTATTTCTATCCTTGAGGGAAGATGTCGACCTGAACCGTAGACTGTCCATCTCTCTCCACACCTCCTGCCTGACCCGCTCGGTTCCTCCAGCATTTTGTGTCTGTTTGATCGGGAAATCTCTGCTCTCCGTCCAGCGGAAAACCCTTGGGGAGATATTCGTTGTCCATCCGCTTTTGTTCGGTCAAACCTCGGGAAAGGTTCGTGTCGGCCACCCGACTGCGCCTGAGGCCTAGCGGCCTTTCCCCGATCCCCGGGGCGGCGCTGCCCGAGTCTCCCCCCGCGATCCCCGGGGCCGCGCTGCCCGAGTCTCCTCCTGTCCCCGGGGCCGCGCTGCCCGAGTCTCCCCCCGATCCCCGGGGCCGCGCTGCCCGAGTCTCCCCCCGATCCCCGGGGTCGCGCTGCCCGAATCCCCCCCCGATCCCCGGGGCCGCGCTGCCCGAGTCTCCCCCCGATCCCCGGGGCCGCGCTGCCCGAGTCTCCCCCCGATCCCCGGGGACTCTCTAATTCTCTGCTTCTCCCCCCAGTCTCTGTCACCCTGGATGTGGAAACGGCGAATCCGTGTCTCGAGGTGTCTGAGGATCGGAAGAGTGTGAGACGGACCCGGACCTGGAGGGATCTCCCTGACATCGGGAAGAGATTCACATTCTGGCCTTCTGTGCTGGGATCGGAGGGATTCACATCGGGGAGACATTACTGGGAGGTGGAGGTGACGGGGAATCGGTTCTGGTGTCTGGGAGTCGCCGCAGAGTCTGTGGAGAGGGAGGGAGGGGACAGACTGAGTCCGGAGACCGGATTCTGGGTCATCGGGCGGGTTGGTGACGTGTTATATCGGGATTGTGACGTGTTCGGCTATCTCCCCTCCCCTGAGTCCCGTCTCCCTGCCGGTTCCATCCCCGGGAGGGTGGGAGTTTATCTCAGTTACCAGTCCGGGACAGTTTCATTTTACAACGCGGAGACCAAGTCCCATCTCCACACCTTCACTGGGAATAAATTCACGGGGAAACTTTATCCTTTCTTCTGGCCTCGGGATGAAAACCAGTGGCTGAGAATCTGCTCCGGTTCCGCTCCGGCTCTGTAAACGGGTCGGGTCCCGGGACCGGCGTCAGGAGTAAAGTGTCTGTAAATATAAATGTGCGGAGAGTGAAATAAACACGAGATGAGAATTATCGATCCGTCAATTTTAACTCGTTCACCGCATCCAACAACAGAACAGAAACACCGCAGATTCAGCAGCAGCCGCGGGCGGCGGGTCCTGAGCTCCCCCGGGTCCTAAAGTCCACCCGCACCTGGACAGGTTAAATAGGACAAGTGGGGCGGTGCTGACAGGAAAAGACAGTGAAAACTGATGCAAAGTGTTTATTAAGTTCATCTGCCATTTCTTTATCCCCATCACTACCTCACCAGCATCATTTTCCAATTGTCCAATATCAACTCTCATCTCCCTTTCACTCTTCATGTAACTGAAAACTAAACTTTTAGTATCCTGATTTATATTATTGGCTAGTTTGCCCTCATATTTCATCTTTAACATTCTTATGGCTTTTTTCGTTGCCTTTTGTTGGATTTTATGGGCATTTCAATAATCCAACATCCTGCTCACCTTTTCTACCTTATACAGAACATAGCATAGTACACCACAGTACAGGCCCTTCAGCCCACAATGTTGTGCTGACCCTCAAACCCTGCATCCCATATAAACCGCCACCTTAAATACCTCCATATACCTGTCTAGTCGTCTCTTAAACTCCACGAGTGTATCTGCTACCATCACTGACTCAGGCAGTGCATTCCACGCACCAACCACTCTCCGAGTAAAAAATCTTCCTCTAATATCCCCCTTGAACTTCCCATCCCTTACCTTAAAGCCATGTCCTCTTGTATTGAGCAGTGGTGCCCTGGGGAAGAGGCACTGGCTATCCACTCTATCAATTCCCCTTATTACCTTGTACACCTCTATCATGTCTCCTCTCATCCTCCTTCTCTCAAAAGAGTAAAGCCCTAGCTCCCTTAATCTCTGATCATAATGCATACTTTCTAAACCAGGCAGCATCCTGGTAAATCTCCACTATACCCTTTCCAATGCTTCCACATCCGTCCTATAGTGAGGCGACCAGAACTGGACACAGTACTCCAAGTGTGGCCTAACCAGAGTTTTATAGAGCTGCATCATTACATCGCGACTTTTAAACTCTATCCCTCGTCTTATGAAAGCTAACACCCCATAAGCTTTCCTAACTACCCTATCCACCTGTGAGGCAACTTTCAGTGACCTGTGGACATGAACCCCCAAATCCCTCTGCGCCTCCACACCACCCAGTATCCTGCCATTATATGCCATTTCCTTTGGTAATACATAGTCCTGAACTTCCCTTGTCAGCCACCAATTCCTAACCCTGCCATTTGAGAGATTCTTCTGTCGGACATGTCTCTCCTGCGCCTTGTAAACTATTCCCAGATACGAAAGCCACCTCTGTTCAGCCATCATCCCCACAGTATCCTTCTCCAATTCACCTGGGCAAATTCCTCTCTCATGCCTCCGTAATTCCCTTCATTACATTGCCAGACCGATACATGTGACTTAGGCTTCTCCCTCTCAAATTGCAGAACGAATTCAATTATATTATAATCACTGCCTCCGAACGGTTCCTTTACTTTCAGCTCCCAAATAAGATCAGGGTTATTACACAACACCCAATCCAAAATGGCCTTTGTCACAAGTAGGCCCAAACACAATCTGCTTTAAAAATCCATCTCGTAGGCATTCAACAAATGCCCTATCGTGATCGAACAACAACCTGATTTTCCCAATCCTTTGCATATTGATGTCCCCGATATAATTGTGACATTACCGTTATTATAGGCCTTTGCCGGTTCAATACTGTGAATTAATTTAAAGTCAGTCCCTGAACTTAATAAAGTTTTTATCTGAAAACCACCAACCCCACCAAAAGATTGTACTGAAGACTGCATTTGATTTTTTTCAGCCATATCTGCTTCACACTGAAATAGTATGTGTTTACCAGTTTCATAATGATAAAATGTACACGACACAGAATGATGTTTTCCAATTAGATACAAGGCATAATTAAGCACAGACTGGGCAATTCTAAGTCATGTCAATATAATTTCTTCCGTTCTTGTTTTTAGCCCTTCTTCTATAAACCCAGCTGGTTTATGTATTCTGTAAAGGTGCCTGTCCTTTATCCTACAAGTCTTGCCATAAGTCCCTAACTCTTAACACTACCAACCCCTAAGCTAAGATTTGCTAAGTGGAAAGTCGATATCCACAGTTGAACTTTTAACAGGTTGTGTTGCTAAACAGTCAACCCCATCATTTCCCTCACCAGTGCGATGTGCAGGGCCCATAAGGTGCAGACATATAAACCAAATTTGTACATGAAATACTGCTTGACGAGGTCCCAACAGTCAATCTGACCTACTGCTAGAATGACCTGTTTTAAGGCTCATCAAACCCTTTTCTTGCTTTTTAAATCTTTTTTATTAATTATTATTGAAAATCAACAACAGAGAAAAATACATCAAAATAATCAAGATAACATATCCATTTGTAGAGTAAAAGTTAAATTATCAACCAGGCTAAACAGAAAAGCAATAATAATCAAAAAACAAAGTATTAAATCTTTTTTTATGGAAAAAAAGGAAAGAAGGAATAAAAAGGAACCCCTACTAACTAAAACAGAGAAAACCCCTAATAACTAAAAAAAAGGGAAAAAAAAACCATTTGGAGCACAACCCCGGAGCTTTGCGCCATACAAACTTCCATTAAAAAAAAGTCATCAAACTGCCAACCAAATTCATATAACCAAGCATCAGAAAAGGACCATCTTAATTAACTCAAGTCAAATGATAATAACGGGCAAAAGAGCCACACCTTTTCTCAAAGTCAAATTTAGGATCAATAGTTCCACTGCTAATTTTTTCCAAAATAACACATAAAATCACCTGAAAGAACCATTGTATCAAAGTGGGAGCAGAGGCATCATTCCATTTTAATAAAATAGCCCTTCTAGCCAGTAACGTGACAAATGCAATTACATACTGGTCAGATGTAGAAATACCGTGAATATGTTGACGAATTATACCAAGCAAAACTGTCAATTTATTAGGTTGTAAATTGATTCTTAAAGCTTTAGAGATTATAGAAAAAATGGATTTCCAAAATTGTTTCAATACAGAACACGACCAAAACATATGTGTCAATGTAGCTATCTCAGTTTTGCATCTATCACACTGATTATTTACATTAGGAAAAATTTTAGACAATCTCTCCTTCGTCAAATAATAACGATGTACAATTTTAAATTGAATTAGATAATGACTGGCACAAAATTCACAACCAATCCTCTGATATCAAGGTCATATTAAGCTCTCTTTCCCAATCTTGCTTGATGTTAAGGAAAGGAGAATTGTCCCGTCGTAATAGTAAGTTATAAATTTTCCCAATAAAGCCTTTCACTGAAGGGTTCATTTTTAAAATAAGGTCAGAATCTTGTATATATGGAAAATTACTTAAATATACTTGTAAAAAATGTCTGACCTGAAGATATTGCAAAAACCATCAAACCCGAAAAGGATTCTGAACAAATTACAAGTTTGTAAGGACCAATTTCCTCCATCCACTGTAATGATGACAAAGAATTCTGCTTCATATACCCATAAATGGCTGGTAAGTGATTTCTTTATCATTACCTGCAATTCAGACACACAGAAAAAAGAAAACAGCCACATTAACATTCCCAGTTAAATTATGTTTCAATCCATCTGTAAAAATGGTTACTGTATGATAGTAACTGTCATTAATAAACTCATGAACCAACAGACTCTCAGGCAGAACAGAATCCACTTGTGTAACCTAAAATTAACTACAGTCATTGAAAAAAAAAACACAAAATGGGGTTAAGGAGAAAGCTACAGTGGGACATATTGTATCATCCAATAGTCATAGTCATAGTCATACTTTATTGATCCGGAGGGAAATTGGTTTTCGTTACAGTTGCACCATACATAATAAATATTAATAAAACCATAAATAGTTAAATAGTAATATGTAAATTATGCCAGTAAATTATGAAGTAAGTCCAGGACCAGCCTATTGGCTCAGGGTGTCTGACCCTCCGGGGAGGAGTTGTAAAGTTTGATGGCCACAGGCAGAAATGACTTCCTATGACGCTCTGTGTTGCATCTCGGTGGAATGAGTCTCTGTCTGAATGTACTCCTGTGCCCACCCAGTACGTAATGTAGTGGATGGGAGACATTGTCCAAGAGGCATGCAACTTGGACAGCATCCTCTTTTCAGACACCACCATGAGAGAGTCCAGTTCCATCCCCACAACATCACTGGCCTTAAGAATGAGTTTGTTGATTCTGTTGGTGTCTGCTACCCTCAGTTTGCTGCGCCAGCACACAACAGCAAACATGATCGCACTGGCCACCACAGACTCGCAGAACATCCTCAGCATCGTCCGGCAGATGTTAAAGGACCTCAGTCTCCTCAGGAAATAGAGACGGCTCTGACCCTTCTTGTAGACAGCCTCAGTGTTCTTTGACCAGTCCAGTTTATTGTCAATTCTTATCCCCAGGTATTTGTAATCCTCCACCATGTCCACACTGACCCCCTGGATGGAAACAGGGGTCACTGGTATCTTAGCTCTCCTCAGGTCTACCACCAGCTCCTTAGTCTTTTTCACATTAAGCTGCAGATAATTCTGCTCACACCATATGACAAAGTTTCCTACCGTGGCCCTGTATTCAAGGTTACACCTGAGTAGAGTACACCCAACAATACACCCATGTTACCTGCGTGATATGAACCCAGCCATCTAAAACTGAAAACCAAATGTCCTCTAGCACAGGATGATAATTTCTTTGCCCTCTCAAATTAATCCAATTTGTTAACAACAGCTTCAACCTCTGTCGCTGGAGGGGCAATTGTCCCATTTCAACCAATGAAGCCGAAAGAAGGGACGACTTTACTGCACCACAGCAAAATCTTAAAGCCTGTGCTCGTATCACATCCAAGTATTTTAAAGTTGAACATGAAACTGATTCGTAAGCCACACAGCCAGACTCAAGAACAGATTGAATTACACAAATATAAATGGTCAACAAAGATTTTAATGTTGCACTCCAAGAACACCCACACAGATGCCTGAGGATATTTAATGCTCCTTTACAGTTATCAATTATTTTACTGATATGGTGCTTCCATGTCAGCTTATTATCCATCCACATGCCTGGAAATCTCACCATTGACCATATAATTTCAAATCAAGTGCAGGTCTATTAATCCTGTTTGTAAAACACATAACGTGTTTTACTGACTGAAAGCTTTAAATCTTCATCTATTCGCCCACTGTTCGATCTAGTAATTGTAAATTGCATCCTATTTGCAGTAAAATTGAAATGCTACCTCTAATCAAAAAAAGCTATATATCTTAATAAAGGGATTAACCCAGCGTACCCATCTCAGAGAAAATGCCATTAATCATAATATTAAATAATGAAGGGCTAAAATACTGCTTTGTGGGGTCACATTTTCCATCTCATAGAAACACAAACATAACATGCCCACCCGTACCCGCACAGTCCGTCCAAATAAAAAACTCAGATAAATTATGCAATCTCTCCTCACTCCTAATTTCCAAAATTTAATCAACAATCCTTCCAAACATATCATATGTATTTACAATATTAAAATACTGCTATTACAACATCTTTATTTAGCCGTGCTTTCTTATAATCATCTTCCAAACCTGAAACTGATTCCAATGTCATTCTATCCTTCCAAAATCCACTCTAATAAAACACTATATCATCTCTCTTTCTAAAATATAACTGAAGCGTTCGATTACCATACATTCCATCAGTTTACATAAATGAGACATTAACGATATAGGCCATAACTAGCAGGATCAAACTGGGATCTGCCAGGTTTCAGAAAAGAGGCAATCCTGCTGCCATATTCCATGAGGGAGGGAGATGGCCCAATCTCTAAACACGATTCAAAAATGTTAATATTTTCACAAAAGAGAATTACATACAGCTACAATACATATATCACCCTTTCCTGGGGATGTCTGACTTGCATTAAAAATAGACTTTTAAAATTTGCACAAAGAAAACTCTACGTCAATGATATTATCACTGCTACAACTGCCTTCCAACACATCAGGGTATTCACTTAGAAACATATCCCAACGCTGTTTAACTTCTTCACTTAAATTATCTTGATTAAGAATGACAGCAGATGACCCAGAAAGTAACACAACTTTCCATGTTTCAGTAAAAATCATTTTGCCCTCATTAATCAATCCTGAAATACTAATATCATTTTAAATCCCCCCATTTTCAAAATCATACCCCAAACAACTCCAAGTTAAATATCCCTTCAAATATTATGTCAATATGACCTCCAGTAAATCACATCCTTCCTCACCACGACCTGCGCCCTTTTTTTCTTAATAATGTCACTTGTAGACAGATGCATCATCACATTAAAAACTTACATTTCTCCCAATTTGCTTTACCAAATACTCCACCTCCTACAAGTGGCATCCCATCCCCGATATAAATCCAAACTCAAGCTCATAGAGACAGGAAGGCTGACTGACGTTCATATTAACTAATCACCGTGTGAATTCTCATTTGACCGACACGCATTGCAGCCAATGACAGCAGGGTTCAGAGGCGGGCCTGACCTGCGATAGGCTAGTGGAAATCTGCCCCCTGTTCAGCCCCTGCTGCTCCTCTCCATCGCTATGGCGGAGTTCAGTGAGTCGCTGCGGTCGGTGGTCGCCGGTCTAGGCGCCCACAGGGACGGGTGTGGTTCTCCTCCGACGCCTCGGTGAGTCCATTCCGGTGATGTCTGTGGTGGCAGAGAAAAAAAGTGCAGGGAGCGAGCTGGGAGGAAGACATATTGACTACAACTCCCAGAAGGCCCCGCTGATGACACAGAAGTCGGGGGTGTTGTGGGTAGTCTGCAGCGTTGTCAGAGATCACAGCGGGAAATAGATAGGATGCAGAACTGGGCTGAGAAGTGGCAGATGGAGTTCAACACAGATACGTGAGAAGTGGTTCATTTCGACAGGTCAATTTTGAACACAGAATATAAAATTAATGGTAAGACTCTTGGCAGCGTGGAAGGTCAGAGAGATCTTGGGGTCCGTGTCCATACGACACTCAAAGCTGCCGCGCAGGTTGGCAGTGCTGTTAAAAAGGCGTCTGGTATGATGGCCAACATCAACCGTAGGATTGAGTTGAAGAGCTGTGAGGGAATGTTGAGGCTATATTAGGAGACATTTAGTCCCCACTTGCAGTACTGTGTTCAACTCTGGTCACCTCACTACAAAAAGAATGTGGATCTGAAAGAGGGAGTGAAATGACTAACAGGAGGGGACATAGTTTTAAGGCGCTTGGAAGTCGGTACAAGGGGGATGTCAGGGGTAGGTTTTTCACACAGAGATTGGATGGTGTGTGGAATGCACTGCCAGTGACAGTGGTAGACGCAGATACAATAGGATATTGTAAGAGACTCTTAGATAGGTATATGGAGCTTAGAAAAATAGACGGCCATTCGATAGGGAAATCCTAGACAGTTTCTAGAGTACTTTACATAGTTGGTATAACATTGTGGGCCGATGGGACTGTAATGTGCTGGACATTTCGATGTTCTATGTCAAAGGCAGGCAGAGGGATTAGTTTAAATGGACACCAGGACAGCATGGAAAGGTTGGGCCGAAGGGCCTGTGTCAGTGCTGTAAGGGAAGGGTTCTGTCCCAAACATCGACTCCATTCCCCTCAATAGATGCTGCCGGACTTGCCACAGTTCTTGAAAAGTTGCATTCAGTACTGCTTCGCATTCCGTACGAAGGGTGTTTTGTGCTGGAAGACTGCAGAGGAGATTCATCACGATTGAGGGGGTTTGTGGCCATAAGACCATAAAACATAGCAGCAGAATTAGGCCATTCAGCCCATCGAGTCTGCTGACTTTCTGTCATCGTTGATCCCGGATCACACTCAATTCCATACACCTGACCTCTCATCATATCCTTTGTTGCCCTGACCGATCAGGAAACGATCAACTTCCGCCTTAAATATACCCACAGACTTGGCCTCTTCCGCATTCTGTGGCAGAGCATTCCACAGATCCAATACTCCCTGGCTAATAAAAAAAATCAGCTTAACCTCTGTTTGAAAAGGTGGCCGCTCATTTTTGTGCATGTGCCCTCTAGATCTTGATAGCCCCACCGTCAGAAACATCCTCTCCACATCCACCTTATCTGGTCCTTTCAACATTCAGCAGGTTTCAATGAGATCCCCTCTGCGTTCTTCAGGATCCCTGTGAGTACAGGGTCAAAGCTGCCAAATGCTTCTCATATGTTAACCCCTTCATTCCCAAAATCATCCTTCTGAGCCTCCTTTGCACTCTCTCCAATGACAACATATCCTTTCTGAGATGTGGGGCCCAAAACTGTTGCCAATTCTACAAGTGGGCTTGACTAGTGTCTTATAAAGGCTCAACGTTATCCCCTTGCTGTTAATTTCATGGGACGGGATTGGACAGTGTTGATCTACAGAGGGAGCTTGGAATCCCAGTTCACAACTGCAGATATTGGTTCCAGTGTCACGCAGTTCCATTGCCTTTGGAGAATTGCATTCTAATGTAGGAATAATGCGAAGGTTTTGGATGGTGATTAGAAGAGGCTTAACAGGATGCTGCCTGGATAAAGTGAGACTGGACAATCTAGGGATCTAGTTTCTTCTGGGCTGGCAGAGGCAGAAGGACAAACGTTTACAGGAACGCGAGAGGAAGAGACAGAGTGGACAACCGGTATTTTGATCTCTATGGAGGAAATGTCTAATACCAGAGGGCATGCACTTCAGGAGAAAGGGGAAACACCACCTCATTGGTCCTTTCTCCACTATTTATGTATTTTGTAATTTAGTGTAAGTTTGCAACTTTTCTTCACACAGCTGATGTTAAAAGCATTAGAAAAGGCAATAATATTAAAAATCTGACTCAGAATGTTTAAAGGAGATTTACGTTTCAAGTTTTGTTTTTCATACCCATCGTGGTGAGTGTCTGGAGTGAATGTCAGGGGTGGTGGTGGAGGCAGACGTGATAGAGGCTAATAGATACCACAAGAATGTGTGGAGAATGGAGGGATGTGGACCTTGTGTAGGCGGAGGGATTGGTTTAGTAAGGCATGAAATGACCGGTTCAGTTGGTTCAGAACAACACAGTGAGCAGAAGGACCTGTTCAAGGACAAGTAGAGCAAGTAGAGCAGGTAAACTGGGTAAAGTGTTCCCAGTCAGAGAACAGACTGTGACGTCAGTGGATATATGTACAGTATGTGTCACCATCACAGTTCTCTCACTAAAGATAGTTCACTGCTGGATAAAATGAAGTTTCCGATGTTTATAATGGATGTGGTAAATTATACTGATCAGACTTCTCGCACCACTGAGGAAATTAAAATTATTGTAAAAGCTGCAGAAAGGTATCTTGGTGTAGCTGGTGTTCTGTGGGAAGCTGTAGATGAAGCTCTGATGGGTGGGGTATCTGTATCCCAGTCTACTCGTGAAGGTTGTTAATGGGATTAAATATATTGCAATGGGATGCGAGAAGTCAGATTTATAATGTTCAAGACTTTAAGAAGTTTATTTCTGGTTTGTCATTCAGATTCTCCCGATGTTATATGCATTGAGGAAACCTGGTATTTCCACATCTCAGTGTTTGTTTTGTGTAGAGTTATGTTGTTAGTGGTCGTGATGGGTTGGTTGATAGAGGAGTGGTGTTGCCAGTTTTATAAGGGAAGGGGCAGGGTGTAGAGTTGTGAAAGTGAATGAAACGTATGAGTAACTTGTAGCAGAAATATTAGATTCAGCAGGTAGGTGTACAAAAGTGGTTAGTTTTACAAACCTTGTGGAAAACTTTCAATTGCTCTGTGAGAAAGTATATGTAGATCTCGCTCACTAAGGGTTGTATGGTGTGGGGATTTTAACGCACATAGTTCACTGTGGGGTTGATTGTGGAATGATGGTAATGGTTGGATTGTCGAAGAGTTTCCCAACTTGTGTGTCTGAATTGGTACGAGATTTAATGTTTATAGTAGTTCTGGAAGGAACTGCTACAGAATGTTGAGGAAGATGTGTATTTTAACAATGAAAAGTTATGTCATGTTATTCAGGAGACTGTGTTGGAAGTGATTCCCATTACAAACAGAATTAATAGGAGAAGTCCTGTACCATGGTGGACTGAGGGGTGTGAAAAGGAAACTAGGGAGAGAAATAAGGTGTTTACGAAAGTGAAGAAGTATCAGTCTCTCGACTGACCTTATTATGTATAAAAGGGCACATCCGTGGTGAGGAAAGTGGAGAAGATACCGAAAAAGGTTTTCTGGGGGACATATTGTGACAATATCGTACGGAATCGGCAGGTCAGACGTCTCCGGGAAGGGATGATCTATGTTATTGTCTGCTTCGACATGTGACTGGCAACTCTCTTGAGATAACATTACAATTTCTGAATTGTATTTGGAGGTTTGGCCATCTTCCTTCCTCATGGAAAATTGTAGTAGTAGTGCCTATTCTGAAACCTGGGAGATCCCCGTCCGATCCTTCTGGTTATAGGCCTATAATATTAATGTCTCATTTATGTAAACGGATGGAACGTGTGATATTTGAGCATCTGAATTATATTTTGGAAAAGAGAGATGACTTCGCGTTTTATCAGAGTTTTTATTGGATTTCTGAAGGGTAGAATGGCATTGGATTCAGTTTTATGTTTGAAAAATGATATTAGGAAAACACAGTTAAATAAAGATGTTGTAATAGCAGTATTTTTGATATCGGATAGGCAGATGATATTTATTGAAGGACGGACTTTTGATTAACTTTTGGAAATTGGATTGAGGGGGCGATTGTATAATTTTTTTTCTGAGATTTTTAATTTGGACATCTTGTTCGGGTACTGACGGGCACGTTGTATTCGGGTTTCTATAAGATAGAGATTTGGACCTACAAGACAATATTTATTATTTCACAATATGATAACTGATCATCCTGTTGAAGGTGTGTTGGGGGACTGTTGGAAACTTCACAGGAAGACTGTTTTTTTTAAATTTTGAGCAACTGGGTTCTCATCACGCTTGAAATAATAGGTTTGTTGAATTATGCAAAATGTTCCACAGTCGCATTCTCGGTAACCCCACTTTGTTTCTTTCAATGCCTTCAGTTGATTTTAGATACCCGATTTAATTAAGTCTGAGGATTCTGTTATGCCTGAGAATCTGTTGGTTCAGTATATATTAAGGAAAATTATTGAGATAGGTTAACCATTTTGACAGAAGGATCAAAATATAATTTAACTGGGATTGTTTATGTGGCTGTTTTGTGCCTGAATTTTTGTTAACGAGAAAGAAACGACCAACCAACCATTTATCAGGAGATACAGCAGAACAGGTTGCCATCATTTCGTCCTTACAGTGGTTGGAGGAAATTTGTCCATGTAAAGTTGTAATATGTTCAGATTCCCTCCGGTTTTCAAGAATCTTAGAAACATTGAAACATAGAAAATAGGTGCAGGAGTATGCCATTCGGCCCTTCGAGCCTGCACCGCCATTCAGTATGATCATGGCTGATCATCCAACTCAGAACCCAGTACCAGCCTTCCCCCCATACCCCCTGGTCCCTTTAGCCACAAGGGCCATATCTAACTCTCTCTTAGATATCGCCAGTGAACTGGCCTCAACTGTTTCCTGCGGCAGAGAATTCCATAGATTCACCACTCTCTGTGTGAAGAAGTTTTTTCCTGATCTCGGTCCTAAAAGGCTTCCCCTTTATCCTCAAACTGTGACCCCTCGTTCTGGACTTCCCCAACATCGGGAACAAACTTCCTGCATCTAGCCTGTCTAATCCCTTTAGGATTTTATATGTTTCAATAAGAACACCCCTCAATGTTGTAAATTCCAACGAGTATAAGCCTAGTCGATCCAGTCTTTCATCATATGAAAGTCCTGCCATCCCAGGAATCAATCTGGTGAACCTTCTGGTAAAACAGGTCGTTCTCGCAGCAGGTCAGGTTTACTGCTGGAAACTCATCAAATGTTATTTCATATTCAAAGGATGGATTTGGGGGTGTGCACTGATTTGGGGGTGCATGAAGACACGGAGAGCATTCGGGTCCTGGGGAGTCGGTAGACCAGAAGGATCTGGGAACACACGATAAGTTTAACGGAATGGGGGATTCTCAGATTCCTGTAAACAATGGATTCAGTACTGACTATGTCTGTGACTGCAGTGTGTTTGAATAATGTCTCACAGCTGCTTTCTTTGGAGCAAGATAAGGGTTAAAGTTCGCCCAGATCCACATAAGATGTCTCTGGGCTTTTCACACCTTTTGATTTTGACAAAAAGCAGTACTTGATGGAAATTAGACAGAACATTTCTTTCTTAATTCAAGCACAAATTTGACGGATTTTCTTATCTTTGTCATTAAGTTGAGGCTCCAGCAAACCAGGTAGGACATTCCTTTCTTTAATTAAGGTGGCTGGAGTGTCTAACAAATTGATTGCACTTTTGTATCAATAGTCCATTAACTTGGCTGGAATATTTATCAAACTGACTGTTCTCTGTATCAATAGTCCTTTGACGTGACCGGAATAGTTATCAAACTGATTGTCCTCTGTATCAATAATCCATTGACTTGACCGGAATGGTTATCAAACTGATTGGTTATCTATATCGGTGGCTTTATAACTTCTAACAATTCTGACATCGGGCAGTGAACTTGTAGAATCGCTGGGGCGATGAGAAAGGGTCTCTCCCTGATGTCGGGTCCAAGTTCAGTCGCCGGCTGAGCTCGAAGGAGTAAACGTGTGAAACGATAAGTAACGATCTTTTTGTGCTGTCGTTATTTAATCCAGCAAAGTTACGTTTCCAGACCCAGTCCTTCTCCTGCATTAACTGCAGCGCATTCTGTGCTGAGCACAGTCTGATGTTCTTGAGGTGAAAGTTGCTGGTCTGAGAGGTTCAGATGGATCGCGATGACCAAAGTAGTTCATCGCCCTCTTGATGAACTGTCACGAGGGATTGGGCTCAGCCCAGTACTTCACGGGTGGAGCCCACCCGGCCATCGAGCACATCTACTTGAAAGGCTGTCGTAGCAAATCAGCATCCATCATCAGAGATACTCACCACCCAGGCCAGGCTCTTCTCTCGCTGCTGCCATTAGGTAGAAGGTACAAGAGCCTCAGGACTCGGACCAGGTTCAGAAACAGTTACTACACCTAAACTATCAGACTCCTGAACAATACAGGATAAATGCACTGACTTGTTCATACACTGAGTTGCTCCCGAAACCTATTATCACATTGGGCCTGTCTCAGAGTTACATAAATAAGTGGTTCTCTGACTGGGACAGACACATTCTCATAGGGTATTTACAGGGTAGGGGCAGGGATGATGTCTCCCTTGGCTGGGGAGTCTCACAGACTCAAATTCCGAGTCAGCTCAGCAGGACAGAGATGAGGAGAAATTTCCTCACCCAGGGTGCAGTGAATCTTTGGAGTTTTCTCCACAAGGTTTCTAAATTCAAAGAGCAAATTTAGGGGCTCTGCGAGGCTGGGAACATTGCAGGAAGTGTCGCTGATGTCAAAGATCGGGCATGCTCTGAGTGAAAAGCAGAGCCAGCGTGAGGGGCCGAATGGCAACGCCTACTTCTGTTTCTTATTTTCTGAAACACGAGTTTACCTTTGCCTCTTGTACTCCCTTGGCCTTCAGCCTATCAGATTGAACGGGGGAGCGGCGAGAGCTGCAGAAATCGATCAGCAGCAGCTGCGGTTATTTCATGTCTCGTTATCTCTGCTCTGATAATAAAATGTACTTTGAACTTTGAGCTCCAGGGAAACTCCTTTGATTCTGAGAACAAACTGAGACTGACATATACTCCTCCCGGCCGCAGTCCGTCCTCAGACAGACTCACAGCAAATCAGCGACCACCGCTGTGAGAACATAGAACATAGAATATTACAGCACAGTAAGGCCCTTCGGCCCACAATGTTGTTCCGACCCTTAAACCTTACCTCCCATATAGACTCCACCTTAAATTCCTCCATATATTTGTCTAGTAGTGTCTTAAATTCCACTAGTGTATCTGCCTCCACCACTGACTCAGGCAGTGCATTCCACGCACCAACCGCTCTCTGAGTAAAAAACCTTCCTCTAATATACCCCTTGAACTTCCCACCCCTTTACCTTAAAGCCATGTCCTCTTGTAATGACCAGTGGTGCACTGGGGAAGAGGCGCTGGCTGTCCACTCTATCTATTCGTCTTAATATCTTGTACAGCTCTATCATGTCTGCTCTCATCCTCCTTCTCTCCAAAGAGTAAAGCCCAGCTCCCTTAATCTCTGATCATAATGCATACTTTCTAAACCAGGCAGCATCCTGGCAAATCTCCTCTGTACCCTTTCCAATGTTTTCACATCCTTCCTATAGTGAGGCGACCAGAACTGGACACAGTACCCCAAGTGTGGCCTAACCAGAGATTTATAGAGCTGCATCATTACCTTACAACTCTTAAACTCTATCCCTCGACTTATGAAAGCTAACACTCCATAAGCTTTCTTAACTACCCTATCTACCTGTGAGCCAACTTTCGGGGATCTGTGGACATGTACCCCCAGATCACACTGCTCCTCCACACTACCAAGTATACTGCCATTTACTTTGTACTCTACTTGGAGTTTGTCCTTCCAAGCTGTACCACCTCACATTTCTCCGGGTTGAACTACATCTGCCACTTCTCAGCCCATTTCTGCATCCTATCAATGTCTCTCTGCAGTCTTCGACAATCCTCTACACTATCTGCACCACCACCAACCTTTGTGTGGTCTGCAAACTTGCCAAACCACCCTTCTACCCCCACATCCAGGTCGTTAATAAAAATCAAGAGAAGTGGAGATCCCAGAACAGATCCTTGTGGACACCGCTAGTGACAACCCTCCAATCCGAATGTACTCCCTCCACCACGACGCTCTGCTGTCTGACCACGTGAGAGTGAACACACCAGCACAGGGACACAATACAACCCGTAGCCGGGATTGTTAGATCAACCACTGTGTCCTGATCCAGGCACGCTCCACTAACATGCCAAGACATGAGTTTGAATGCAACTACAAGAACTGGAAAATTAATACCGCTTTGATGTTATTGCAGCGAATAAAAGAGGATATCAGTGTGGGGGTGACTAGGATTGTCAGAAAAATACGTACGTCCTTCGTGAGCTGTGAGTGCAGAATCTGATTGACGCAGGTCTTCCCGCTTATGGAACTGCAACTCTCACTTTTGTTGGAGGCAGAAGAGTGTTTGAGTAGTGACAGGGGACTTAATCGTCAGGGGAACAGACAGGAGAGTTTATGAACGTGAACGGGACACCCGAATGGTATGTTGCCTCCTAGGTGCCGCAGTCAGGGACGTCTCGTATCGTGCCTCCAGCATCTTAGACAGGGGTAGGAAGCAGCCAGATATCCTGGTACATATCGGTTCTAATGACATGGGAAGTAAAAGCAAATCGGTCCTGAATATAGTATTTAAAAAGCTGGGTAGAAAGCTGAGAAGCAGCAACTCCAGGGTTGTACTTTCTAGATTGCTGTCTGTGTCGAGAGAGAGAGAGAGAGAGAGAGAGAGAGAGAGAGAGAGAGAGAGAGAGAGACAGAGCGAGAGAGAGAGAGAGAGAGAGAGAGACAGAGAGAGAGAGACAGAGAGAGAGACACAGAGACAGAGAGACACAGAGAGAGACACAGAGAGAGACAGAGAGAGAGAGAGAGACAGAGAGAGAGACACAGAGACAGAGAGACACAGAGAGAGACACAGAGAGAGACAGAGAGAGAGAGAGAGAGCAAGAGAGAGAGAAAAAAAGAGAAAACGAACAGGATGTGAAGCTGGTGCAAGGGCGGGGCTTCAGGTTCTTGGATCATTGGTGTCTCTTTTGCGGGAGGTATAACCTGCTCCAAAATGACGGGTTGTACTTGAAACTGAGGTGGAATAATATTCTCACAGAGAGGTTTTTAGAGCAGTTGCAGTGGGTTTAAACTAATTTGGCAGTGGTTGGTGGGGGGGGGGAGGTGGAACTTGATTGAAGGGACTCTGGATGGGACTGTTGGGAAAAAAAAAACAAAGATAGCGTGCAGTCAGACTGTCAGGAATGGCGGCAGATTCTCGGACAAAAATGCAGCCAGCAGGGTGAGTATCAGTGCATTAGGGATGCAGAATGAAAAGGGGTAGAACATACAGTCCTCAAAGTGTTATATCACAATGCACGGAGTATAAGAAATAAGATGGATGATCTTGTTGCTCTGTTACAGATTGTCAGGTATGATGTTGTGGCGATCACTGAATTGTGGGAGAAGGATGGTTGTAGTTGGGAGCTGAATGTCGAAGGTTTCTCCTTGAGGAGATTACAAGTAGGGTAGATAAAGGAGATGTAGTAGATATTGTATATTTGTATATTTGGACTTGCAGAAGGCCTTTGAAAGGATGACAGACACGAGGCTACTAACCAAATTCAGAGCCCACAGTATTACGGAAAAGATTCTGGTATGGATTGCACATTGTCTTATTGATAGGAAGCAGGGAATGAGAATACAAGGACCCTATTTTGGTTCGTAGTCAGTGATTAGTGGTGTTCCACAGGGATTAGTGTTAGGACGTCTTTTTATGCTACGTATACCTCAATGATTTAGCTGATGGAATAGATGGCTTTGTTGCTGACATTGCAGCTGATAGCAAGATTGGTGGCAGGGCCGTCAGTGTTCAGGTAACAGGAATGTTGCACAAGGACTCGGATGAGGAGAATGGGCAAGAAAATAGAAAATTATATACAATGTTGGAAACTGCATGGTCATGTACCTTGGTAATAGACATAATTTGCAGATTTTTTTTTTAATGAGGAGAAAATCCAAAAATATAAGGGGTAAATGGACACAAACGTCCTTCCGCAGAACATCCTAAAGGTTTACTTGCAGGTAATGTCAGTGGTGAGGAAGGCAAATGCAATATTAACATTCAGTTCAAGGGGTTTAGAATACAAGAGCAGGGATGTGATGCTTACGGTTTATAAGGCACTGGCGAGGCCTTACCTTGCGTATTGTTAACAGTTTTCGGCTCCTCATCTGAGAAAATAAATGCCGGCATCGTAGAGGGTTCAGAGGAGGTTCACAAGGCTGATTCTGGGAATGAAAGGTTTATCATACACGGAAGGTCTGATAGCTCTGTGCCTGTACTGATGGGAATTTAGAAAGGTGGTGGTGGGGGTGGGGGAGTCTCATTGAAACCTTTCGACTGTTGAAAGGCCACGACGGAGCAGATGTGGAAAGGATGTTTCCCTTGGCGGGGGTGTTTTGGGCAAGAGGGCACAACCTCAAGATAGAGGGGCGTCCATTTAAAAACAGAGAAGCAGAGAAATTTCTTTAGCCAGAGGGTGGTGAATTTGCAGAACTTGTTACCACAGGCAGCTGTGGAGTGTGTCGTTGTGTCTACTTAAGAAATAGCTCCATAGGTTGTAGATTGGATACGCCATCAAATGTTACAGGGAGAAGGCCGGGGAGTGCGGCTGAGGAAAGGGAAAAAAAGGATCAGCCTTCTGCTCCGATGTCTTCTCGTCGTGAAGTACTGTGAGACTGAGCACGAACACACCAACCAGCACTGACATCGGTCAAGTTTACACCTCGATAGAAGCACACACAGCATAACCTGCCTGGCAAGGCTCCCTCACACACATACACAAGAAGGATTGTTAGATTGTAAGCAGAGCCTTAGCAATGTATGTTGTTATTTCCCTGTGTAACCTGGAAACCATTCTCTGCAGACACAGTCATTTATTTATTGAAACAACTCAATGACATCAGACATGTTTCGGCGTGGGAGCGCGCGCGCGCGCACACACACACACACACACACACACACACACACACACACACACACACACTCACAGACACACACACACACACACACACACACACACACACACACACACACACACACACAGGCAGAGTAACACACCCAGACATACGATCAGAGTGTGACACACAGTCAAAGAAAGAGGCACAAATTCCCATTTCAGAATGATAATTGACGTCCTTACCCAGTCTGTCTGTGCGCTGAGCTGTCCTCTGACGTGACGTCACATTAACAGTTCACAGACAGACTCCAGGGTGAGATTCCTCAGGAGGATGATCTGGGAAGGGTTTTAGCAGAGTTGAACCCACGTCCCACTTCATCCATCTGCAATACAAAGAAGTCTCCTTGAACATGTCCCGTTTCTGTATGCTTGTCCATATCCCTTTGATCATTTCCCATCTAAATTTCTTTTTATATAGTTTAATTATACCTGTTTCTACAGTTTCTGCCGACAAGAAATTCCATATATTCACCTCCCTCTCTGTGAGAAAGTTACGCTATAGATCCCCCTCACCTTACATCTGAGTTCTCCGGTTCTCTACTCTCATGTTCTAGGAAAAATACTGGCTCCTTATCTAAGCCCTTTATGATTTTATTTACGTCGATAAAAAGTGTCATCCCTCAACATCCTACATCCAGGGAATTAGCCCCAGCTTATCTACTCATTCCGTTTAACCCAAACCCTCCAGTCTTTGTAACACTACCCTGAAGCTTCCTATCCAATGTAATTACACCCTTCCCAGCGAAATGCAGAAAACACCGCAAGTCTGGTCAACCATCGACATCAAAGGCCTTGCTTCGGTTCCTGTGGACAGTGTCGGATAGGCTGATGAACACAGGACTGAAGGTGTTATATTTGAATGCACCAGTATACGGAATAAGGTAGATGATATTTTAGCGCAGGTCGAGTTTGCAAGGTACAGCATTGTTGGCATTTCTGAGTTGTGGCTGGAAGGGAGATCATGGGTTGAAGTTCAACATCCAGGGACACACCTTGTACTCAAAGGACAGGCAGGTAGGCAGAGGTACTGGGAGGCTCTGTTGGAAAAAAAAAAACAAATCCTGAGAGGGAGGTGACATCTGGAAGATGTAGAATCTTTGTGGGTAGAGTGAAGAAACTGCAGCGGTTATAAGACCCCCATGGGAGTCATAAACAGGCCTCCAAATAGTAATCACGAAGAATTCTGCCGATGCCGGAAATTCAAGCAAAACACACCGAAGTTCCTGGTGAACGCAGCAGGCCAGGCAACATCTCTTCCTGGAGATGCTGCCTGGCCTGTTGCATTCACCAGCAACTTTGGTGTGTGTTCCTCCAAATAGTAGGCAGCATTTGGGATAAAAATTACACCAGCAGATAGAAAAGGCTTGTAAAACGGGCAAGGGACGATAGGAATGAGATTTCAATCTGCGGGTAGATTGTGAAAATCAGATTGGTGCTGCAACCCAAGAGAGGGAATTTATAAAATGCCTGCAAGATGGGGTTTCCAAAGAGAGTCTGGTTGCGTCCACTAGGAGAAAGGCAATTTTTGAGCCAGATTTGTTTAATGAACCAGATTTGATTAGGAAGCTTAAGGTAAGGGAACCTTCAGAAAGCAGTGACATTAAAATGAACGAATTTACTCCACAGTTCGAGAGGGAGAAGATGAAGCCAAATGTATCAGTATTAGAGTAGAATAAGTGGAATTACAGAGGTATGAGGGATGAGCGAACCATAGTAGATTGGAAAGGGACACAAACAGGGATGATAGCAGGACAACAAAGACTGGAGTTCCTAGGGGAGATTTCTAAGACGGCGGATAGATACATCTCAAAGATGAAAAAGTATTCTGAAGGGAATATGGGAATACGATGTTGAATAAGTTAAGTCAAATTCAGCATTAAAGCAAAAGAGAGGGCATACAATATAGCAAAAAGTAGCAGGAAGTTGGAGGATAGGGAAAGTTTTGATAACCAACAGAAAGCAACATAGAAGCCATAAGGAGCGTAGAGATGAGGGAAAGCTAGCCAACAACACATAAGAGTATACAATAAGCTTTTACCCCTAATAAATTAAAAGTAAAAGTGAGGGGCGAGTGGATATTGGAGCTCTAGAAAGTGACACTGATGCACTGGGGAGGTAGAATTGGAGACAAAGACATGGCAGAGGTACTTATTCAGTATGTTGTGTCAGTCCTCAATGTGGACGATACTAGCTGTATGTCAAAAATGTGAGAGCGTCAGGAGACAGAAATGACAGTCGTTGCTATTACTATGGAGAAAGTGCGTAGGAAAATGAAAGGTTTGATGGTTGTTAAATGACCTGGACCAGATGGACTACGCCCCAGTGTATGGAAAGAGGTTGCTAAAGAGAATGCGGATGCATTAGTAATAATCTTTCAAGAATCACTAGATTCTGGAATCATTCAAGATGACTGGAAAATTACAATGGTCACTTCACTCTTTAAGAAGGGAGAGTGAATGGCGAAAGGAAATTATAGATGAGTTAGGCTAACTTCAGTGCAATAGTTGGCATGGATGCAGTGTGCTTGGGAAGATGTTGAAGTCCAGTACTAAGGATGAGCTTTTGGGTATCTGGGGACATATGAAAAATTCGGCTAAAGACACCATTGATTGCTTTCAGGGGAAACTTGCCTGGCAAATCTGTTGCAATTCTTGAGGAACTGAAAGGCATGGTAGACAAAGAATGATTCGGATGACAGAATTGATGCATTTGTGGCAGGATTGCAGATGATATGAAGATTGATGAAGAGGAAAGTAGTGTTGCGGAAGCTCAGAGTCTGGGGAAGGAGAGAGACAGATCTGGAAAATAGACAAAGAAGTGATAGATGGAGTATAGTATAGGGAGGTCGTGCATGCACTTTGGTAGAAGAAATAAAGTCACAGACTATTTTGTAAACAGGTAAAAT
Organism: Mobula birostris; assembly: GCF_030028105.1. Classification (NCBI taxonomy): domain Eukaryota; kingdom Metazoa; phylum Chordata; class Chondrichthyes; order Myliobatiformes; family Myliobatidae; genus Mobula; species Mobula birostris. Next base: position 63,810,197 of record NC_092389.1, on the reverse strand, counting down.
ATTCAGACTCAAATGTGCATGAGAACTTGAGTGTCCTTGTGCAGTATTCCCTGAAGGATTCATTGATTCACTAAGTCAGTGATAACATCGGCAAACTCAATGTTGGCATTCATTTCGAGAAGATTAGAATACAGGAGCAAATATGTAATGCTGCGTGTTTATAGGGCATTGGTCTGACCACACGGAGAATTGTGAGCAGTTTTACGCCCCTTAAATTGCGAAAGATGTGCTGCCATTGGAGAGCGTGCAGAGGAGATTCACAAGAATGAATCTGGAAACAAAAGGATTAACATACCAGGAGCGTTTGCTGCTTCTGTGCCTCTACCCGCCTGGAGTTGAGAATAACGGCTGATTTATTGTCCTTCTCAACAATTTTCGTCTGCTTCCTCCCCGTAAAGTTTGACGCCATGACTAACCGACAACCTATCAATTTCTGCCTTAAAAATAAAACGCAAGAAATCTGCAGATGCTGCTGATACAAACAACACAGGTCCTAATGAAGGGTCTGGCCTCATGTCCTTTAAATCTATCTTGGTAGAATTGGTGTTGGGAGGATGTTTCCTAAATTGGATTCATCAGAGCATAAACCGGCACAGCGTCCGACAAGAGGATGTCCATTTAGAACAGAGATGAGGAGGAATTCCTTTAGCCACATGACAGTGAATCTGCCACAGGAAGCTGTGGAGGCCAAATAATTGAGTATGTTTAAAGCGGAACAACACACACAAAATGCCGCAGGATCTTAGCAGGCCAGGAAACATCTATGGAAAAGAGTCGACGTTTCGGACCGAGACCCTTCATCAGGACCAGTGCTGCTTGGATCTCCAGCATCTGCAGTTTATTTCGTGTTTGAAATTTAAAGCAGTAGATAAGTTCTTGATTAGTCGGGAGGTCAAAACGCTACGGGGAGGAGGCGGAAGATTAGAGTTGAGTGCAGGTCGGTGGGACTAGGTGAGAGTAAGCTTTCGGTGCGGACTAGAAGGGCCGCGATGGCCTGCTTCCGTGCTGTAATTGTTATATGGTTACATGGACAATAAATCAGCCGTGATGGAGATACAGAGCAGACATAATGGTCTGTTTGGCTGAATTCTGATCCTATAACATCTGATCATATGTCTACTACACTGTGCGGGTCAATCCCATCTGTCATCACCAGTAGCTATTCAATCAGCGTTGTGAGACGGGATTTTTTTTCCGTGTGCAACTCCGTGCTTACTGTCCTTAATCAGTCTTTGCCTTTCCAAATGCTGTTTGATCCTCTCCCTCCGTCAGACACATTCCCGCCACTGATGCTAGTCTCAGCGGCCTGGAGTTCCTGGGCTTGACCAGTCCTTCATAAATAAAGGCAACACCTGAGCCACCCTCCAGTCTTCCAGCAGCTCGGCTGAAATGTGGTGAAATGTGCCTGAAATTCCTTACCCTGTCCCAATGAAGGGTTGCAGCGATGTGGTTGTGTGAAAGGATCCTCACCTCCCATCTTTGTCCCTGAAACCTGTCTGGACAGAGTTGATGTCGGGAGGATGTTTCCTCCAGCTGGTGAGTCTAGGACCAGAGGGCACAGCCCTCGACTACAGGGATGTCCATTTAGAACAGTGATGAGTAGCAATTTCTTTCCCCACAGTATAGTGAATCTGCCACAGGCAGCAGTGGAGGCCAACTAATCGAGTATATTTAAAGCGCAGCCACACACACACACAAAATGCTGGACGAAATTAGCAGGCCAGGAAGCATCTTTGGAAAAGAGTAGGGTCGACAGTTCGGGCTGAAACCCTTCATCAGGACCTGTATTGCTTAAGGCTCCCTACAAATTCTTCCCCTGTCCTAATGACGGTCTGCGGGTGATGGGATTCTGTGAAAGGGGAAAAAAGGATCCTCATCTCCATCTTTGTCCCCCTCCACCATCTCGTTACCTCTACACACACAGATCACCCACAGGCTTTCCACCTCTCCCACACCTGGTTCTGGTACAATATCCCATTCATCTCTCGCCGACTGGTTCCCATTATCACCTCCTTTACTGTCTCGAACCTTCACACTCTCCCACTTCACACTTCACACTGGCGAGTGAACAGGAGCCCGTGCCAGGGAAAAGGCAAGCCCTTGCCGGCTGGCTCTCCCGTCCATTCTGTTCTCCAATGTCCGCTTGCTGAGGGAATCGGGCCTGCAGTCCCCTGGTGCTAGTGGCCGGATGTGGAGACGCGTAAGCCCTGTCCGAGGAGGCAGAACCGAGGTGAGCGGGCAGGAGCCCGTGCCAGGGAAAAGGAAAGCCCTTGCCGGCTGGCTCTCCCGTCCATTCTGCTCTCCAATGGACATTAAATTGGACTACATCCGACTCCAAAGAAATACTCGGCCGGAGTACAGAAACGGATGGAATCCTGGACGCCACCATTCAGCTGTTTATTTATGTAACAGTTCCCCCCCCCCCAAGCCATCGGACTACCAACCTAATGCTCTCCGCTGTGCCTATTGTCTTGTTTATTATTTATTGTAATGCCTGCATTGTTCTGGGTACTTTATGCAGTTTTGGGTAGGTCTGTAGTCTAGTGCAGTTTTTGTGTTGCTCTATGTAGTTCAGTGTAGTTTTTGTATTGCTTCATGTAGCCCGTTGTCGCGTTTTTACTGTGTACTGTACCCGCAGTTATGGTCGAAATGACAATAAAATGCGACTTGACTTGCCTTGAAATCAATGTTAACATTGCACGAAGAGCCTGTTCCTGTGCTGAACTGTGCTATGTTCTCTGTACCCTGTTCAGAAGAATGAGAGGAAATCTCAGGGAACACAAAACATTTTCAGGTCTCAACAGGCAGGATGCAAAGAGGATGTTGCTCTTGTCTGAGGAGTCAAGGGTCAGGGGTCACAGTCTCTTTGGAATTCCCTGTTCTGTTGGTTGCGATGGGTGGTTCTCTCAGTCATTCAGTTCATTTCGAGGTGCATAAGATGATGAGAGGTATTGACCAGAGGCTTTTCCCAGGCTGGAATTGATAACATGGGGAGGCATAGTTTTAAGGTGCTTGGAAATAATTATCGAGGGGATGTCAGGGGTAGGTTTTTCACCTGGTGGGTGCGTGGAATGCACTGCCGGCAGTGGTGGTGGAAGCCGGTAAAATAGGATCTTTTAAGAGCCTTTTAGAAAGGTACAGGGAGCTTAGAAAAATAGAGGGCTATGCGCTTGGAAATGTCTAGGCAGCCTCTACAGTAGGTTGTATGGTCATTAAGGGCCAAAGGGCCTGCAATGTGCTGTAAATGTCCATGTTCTACGTCACAGAGCCTTCGCCGTACAACATAGAAGCTGCCCTTCGATCCATCACCTCTATGCTGACCTATTTACCCATCAATATTCATCGGTTTGGGTGGCATTAGGTCAGTCGCCATCCGTGCCTGGCCTGTTAAAGTGTCTGTCCATGTGTCTCTTAAACACAGAGGACTAGAGGCCTGTGACCTGCAGAGGTCGGTGCTGGGGCCGCGGTTGTTTGTAGTTTTGTGAGTGACGCTAAAAATCATTGTGTTGCGGACACGGAAGACGGTTCTCCAAGTTTACAAAGAGCCCTTGCTCAACTGTAGAGGTGGGTACAGTTAAAGTATTTTAAAATACATCTTGACAGGTACATGGATAATGGGAAATGGGACGATCTCATTAAATCAAGTTGGTCGGCACGATCAAGTTGGGCCGAAGAGCCGCTGTGACCGCCTTTTTAAATCCATCCAGTATTCACTCACCCACTTCCCATCTGAATCCAACCCAACACACATAGTTTCTATGGCTATCTCCCCTATTTTTTTTTGACTATTCTTAAGAAAGTATGTCAACCTGAAACGTAGACTCACAATTTCTCTCCACACTCTGTCAACACTCACTCCACATTCGCTCCATCTCTCTCCACACTCGCTCCACTCTCTCCATCTCTCTCCACACTCTCTCCATCTCTCTCCATCTCTCTCCATCTCTCTCCATCTCTCTCCACCTCTCTCCACGCTCTCTCCACGCTCTCTCCACACTCTCTCCATCTCTCTCCACGCTCTCTCAACACTCTCCATCTCTCTCCATCTCTGTCCACGCTCCCTCCACACTCTCTCCATCTCTCTCTCCATCGCTCTCTCCATCGCTCTCTCCATCGTTCTCTCCACGCTCTCTCCACGCTCTCCATCTCTCTCCACACTCTCTCCACACTCTCTCCACACTCTTTCCACACTCTCTCCAGCTCTCTCCTCTCTCTCCATCTCTCTCCACACTCTCTCCAAAATCTCTCTCCACGCTCTCTCCACGCTCTCTCCATCTCCTCCACGCTCTCTCCACGCTCTCTCCATCTCTCTCCACACTCTCTCCATCTCTCTCCACACTCTCTCCAAAATCTCTCTCCAGTTCTCTCCACGCTCGTTCCACTCTCTCTCCACCCTCTCTCCACCTCTCTCCACCCTCTCTCCACCTCTCTCCACTCTCTGTCCACTCTCTCTCCATCTCTCTCCAGCTCTCTCCACACTCTCTCCATCTCTCTCCATCTCTCTCCACACTCTCTCCATCTCTCTCCATCTCTCTCCACACTCTCTCCATCTGACTTGCAGAGGTCGTCCATAATTTGTTGTCTGTTGATCAGGAAGGCTCTGCTGTCCGTCCCAGAGGACGGACCTCGGGAATATACTGGTTGTCCATCCGTTATCTTTGGGTAAAAGCCCCGGAAAGTTTAGTGCTGGCCACTGCACTGCCTGAGAGGCCGCGCTTCCCGAGTCTCCTCCAAGTCCCGGTAAATGCGGTATCACTTTTAACATTTAAGAAAAGCTTGGACAGGTACATGGATGAGAGGTGGATGGAAGGATATGGTCTAGGTGCAGGTCAGTGGGACTAGGCAGATAAATAGTTCGGCACAGTCAAGAAGGGCCAAAGAGCCTGTTTCTGTGCTGTAATGTACTATGGTTCTTTGGCTCTATGCCCGTCCCGTCTGTAATGGAAGGCCCGGTCTTCCTGACTCTGGACACGGGCAAGACGTTGACTTTTTTTTCTCAAAATAGATTTTGTTCACCATAAAAATATTCAGAAGGATAAACCGTGCAATGTCTTTACCCAATGGATTTACATTCATTATCTGGGCGGTATTTAGTGTTTTTTTTTACATTCGTTAAAATGGATTGGACTGTTGTCGCACATGTGGCCCCCTGGGGTGGTCTACTACTACAATAACTGAGAAGCTTCCTCACTCAACTCGGCCCCTCGCTGTCCAGTAGTCGAGGAACCCTATAGTTTCAATAGTATCCCTGCAGCCTGGAATGTGCCAGCTGGCAGCATTCATGTCCGACAGGAATTTCCAACCTTTTTTTCCTGCCATGGACCAATACCTTTTACCGCGCGTCTTGGGAACCCTTGCTCTACGGACATCTCGATGTAATGGCAGAACAATTCGTTTCAGGAGCCTTTCGCCTAGTTGATGATCTTCCAGCAGCACTTGATGTCTGTTTTTCTGTGCGTCCTGTGAGCCTCTGTCACGCAGCTGCTGTGGCACAGGCCCTTGCATCTTTCTCCACATATCTTCACCAGTCCTCAGTCCCCAAAGGGGTGAGTGACCGACTGATCTCCACTGCAGTAATTTCGCAGCAGCGCGCTGTGGGAGTGATCTCCGGGCATGCAGCAAGGATCAGACTGGGAGGGCCCCTCTCTCCGCTAGCCAGGTAAGGTCTTGGTGCCTGTTGGTAAGATCTGGTGATGAGGTATTCTGCCAGATGGTCTGGACTGTCTGCTCAGGGAAACACCCCACTGTGTCTATCCAGTCCTTCTCCTGTAGTAGCTGCAGGACATTCCGTGCTGACCACTGCCTGGTTGTTCTTGTGGTCAAAGCTGCTGGTCTGAAAGAACGGTGACCAATTTCAATAAAACATGGTTCACATCGAGGGGACGATGAACTGACACAAGGTATTGGATTCGGGCCAGTACATCACGGGTGGAGCCCTCCCAACCATTGAGCACATCTACAGGGAACGCTGTCGGAGCAAAGCAGCATCCATCACCAGAGATGCTCACCACCCAGGCCAGGTGCAATCAGCAGGAAGATACAAGAGCCTCAGGACAATCAAAACCAGGCTCAGGAACAGTTATTACACATCAATGATCAGGCTCTTGAGCAATTGAGGATAATTACGCTGACTTGCCCGTCCATTGAGATGCTCCCACAAGGAATGATCACAATGCGCCTGTCTCAGAATTAGAGAAATAAGAGACAGACGCAAACTCACAGGATATTGACATACTTGGGGCAGGAATTATGTTTCCTCCCGCTCAGGTGTGGAACCAGCGGTCACAGATTCAAAATCCAAGGTCACCTCTGCAAGACTAAGATGAGGAGAAATTTCCTCACCCAGAGTGCAGTGAAACTTTGAATTATTTCCCACAAGTTTTCTACATTCTAAAGACATATTTAGGGGCTCAGTGATGATGGGAATGCTGCAGGAAAGTGTCGCTGAAGCCAAAGATCGGGCATGTTCTGAGTGAAAAGCAGCGCCAGCGTGAGGGGCCGAATGACAACGTCTGCTTCTGTTTCTTATTTTCTGAAACACGAGTTTACCTTTGCCTCTTGTACTCCCTTGGCCTTCAGCCTATCAGATTGAACGGGGGAGCGGCGAGAGCTGCAGAAATCGATCAGCAGCCGCTGCGGTTATTTCATGTCTCGTTATCTGTTCTCTGATAATAAAATGTACTTTGAACTTTGAGCTCCAGGGAAACTCCTTTGATTCTGAGAACCAACTGAGACTGACATATACTCCTCCCGGCCGCAGTCCGTCCTCAGACACACTCACAGCAAATCAGCGACCACCCCTGTGAGAACACAGAACATAGAACATAGAAAATAGAATATTACGACACAGTACAGGCCCTTCGGCCCACAATGTTGTTCTGACCCATAAATCCTACCTCCCATATAACCTCCACCTTAAATTCCTCCATATATTTGTCTAGCAGTCTCTTAAATTCCACTAGTGTATCTGCCTCCACCACTGACTCAGGCTGTGCATTCCACGCACCAACCACTCTCGGAGTAAAACACCTTCCTCTAATATACCCCTTGAACTTCCCACCCCTTACCTGAAAGCCATATCCTCTTGTACTGAACTTTGGTGCCCTGGGGAAGAGGCGCTGACTGTCCACTCTATCTATTCCTCTTAATATCTTGTACACCTCTATCATGTCTCCTCTCATCCTCCTTCTCTCCAAAGAGTAAAGCCCTGCTCCCTTAATCTCTGATCATAATGCATATTCTCTAGGTCAGGCAGCACCCTGGTAAATCTCCTCTGTACCCTTTCCAATGCTTTCACGTCCTTCCTATAGTGAGCCGACCAGAACTGGACACAGTACTCCAAGTGTGGCCAAACCAGAGTTTTATAGAGCTGCATCATTACACCACAACTCTTAAACTCTATCCCTCGACTTATTAAAGCTAACACCCCATAAGCTTTCTTAACTACCCTATCCACCTGTGAGGTAACTTTCAGGGATCTGTGGACAAGTACCCCGAGATCCCTCTGCTCCTCCACACTACCAAGTATCCTGCCATTTACTTTGTACTCTGCCTTGGAATTTGTCCTTCCAAAGTGTACCACCTTACACTTCTCCGGGTTGAACTCCATCTGCCACTTCTCAGCCCACTTCTGCATGATATCAATGTCTCTCTGCAATCTACGACAATCCTCTACTATCCACAACACCACCAACTTTTGTGTCGTCTGCAAAACTTGCCAACCCACCCTTCTACCCCCACATCCAGTTTGTTAATAAAAATCACGAAAACCAGAGGTCCCAGAACCGATCCTTGTGGGACACCACTAGTCACAACCCTCCAATCCGAATGCACTTCGTTCAGTTTGTAAGAGCTCTCTGCTTGGCTCTGTCGAAGTGCAACACCTCCCTCTTGTTTTCAGCAAATCCATCTGTTATTTTTCAGCCCATGTTTCCAGCTGGTTTAGATCCTGCTGAAAACGTTGATAGCCTTCTCCACTGTCCACTACAACCTCAATCTTGGTGGCATTAGCAAATCTGCTGATCCAGTTTATCACATTATCGTCCAGATCTTTGATGTAGATGACAAGCAACAAAGGATCCAGCACAGATCCCCGCGGCACATCACCGGTCAGAGGCCTTCAGTCAGAGAGGCAACTCTCCACTGCCACACTCTGACTTCTCACACACAGCATATTTGTGAGTGTCGGTGGATTTGGAGTGGTGACCATTCTCAAGCTTGTTACATTTATAGATACTTGGATAATAAACTTTAAAGTTTGAACTTCGTTCTTATTATTTTTAAGGTAGGGCAGCTATTTGGGATCTGTTTGAAATGATTCTTACTGTGGTATAATCTAATCTGCATTCGGAGGGTGTCAGTGGGTTTGGAGTTCGTACGGATTTGTTAGTGCACACAGATTTGGCGGATGCACTTTGTTATGTGAATGGACACGGATCTGGGGGTGCTCACAGATTTGGGGTTGCGATGAAACAGACCGTTTTTCGTTTTTGATACATTAACAATAAATGCACTTTGAACTTTGTTCTTGATACTGGTTTAAGGTGGAGGCAGCTGTTTACTGAACAGTTTAAAATGATTCTTGCGGTGGGGTAATATAATACGTATGTGTAGTGTCAGTGGGTTTAGGAGTGCACACAGGTTTGGGGAAGTGCACAGACTGAGGGGTGTGTCGGCGAATGTGGGGGATCAGGTGGTGAAGGTCGATTTGAGCTGTGATGAGTCTCAGCGTTGCTTCATTCACAGATACTTTACTGACATATACAGTTTGAATTTGAATGTTGTCCTTGCTACATTTGTAAGGTGGAGTGAGCTCTTTTGTGAACTATTTGACATTGTTCTTGCTCTGGGATAATCTAATTTACTCGCGGTGGTATCAGCGGGTTTGGGCTGCACACGGATTTGAGGGTGCAGATAGATTTAGATTTGCACACCGATTTAGGGATGTCATTGGATTTGACGGCGCACACTGACTTGTGGGATGCATTGGGATTTGGGGATGTACATGGATTTGTGACGGGCACAGATCGAGGGATGCGTCGGCTAATATCGGGGTGTACTCTGATATGGGGGTGTGTTGTCGAATAAGAGCGTCCACTTGAATTTGATTGTGCGGGTAGATTTGGGGGTATGTCGGTAGATTCTGGGGTGCACACAGATTGGGGTGTGATGAATCTTAGGGTACTTTACTAATAAATGCAGTTTGAACTTTGAACTTTGGTTTTGCTATTCTGGGAGATGGAGGCAGCTAACTTGTGAACTGTTTGAAATGATCTTTGCTCTGGGACAACCTAATGGGCATGTCGGGGTGTCACACCTCGCTATCAGGTGTGGGGAAGTGTACACGACGAGGGACACCAGTTAAAAATCAAACCGATGATATATGATGAGTCTGTTTCTGTGCCCTGCGTTCTAAGACTGTCTCAAATGGAGCAGTAATGTTAGGATGATGGATCCTGTCGAGTTGGTGACTCAGTCTAACGGGACAGGAACGACACGCTGCTGGGCCGAATGGACTGTTTCTGTGGTGTCTTGTCTGTGGCTCACCCTCACGGGACAGGAATGACAGGTTGACGGGTCAAGGTGTTTGTTTCTGCGCTCTGGTTTCCTTGACAGTCTCTCGCGGGAGAGGAACAACAGGGTGACGGGCCGAAGGGTAGTATCTGTGCTGTCGTGTCTGTGACTGACTCTAACGTTGGGGAATTATATGCAGAATTAAAAGGGCTAAAACCTAACTAAGTTATTGGCAGCTTGACAAGTCGTGCTGTGAGAATAATGACTGAACAAAGAAGTGTTTGTTCGATGAGAAGCCACACTGTGGACCCTTATCAGAGTATTATGTGATAAGGAATATTGTTAAAAACAGCCTTGACCGTACTCGGGGACACACTTGACTTGCAGGATTTCCAAAGCTCACTGAGCGGGACTCTGTGTGTCATCTGAGTAATGCAAGCTTGCTAATACTCTAAGCTAACTGTGCTTGACAATTATTCCCAGGGTCTGAACTGAAAGTTCTCCGGTAGAGAGGCGGATCGAAGCTTGGCGCTGCGAGCAGGTTCCCAATAGGTGGTAGACCCCTTGCCAAAACTGAGTAAGTGGACGGGCAGACCGTTGGGGTGAATCAGACACGAACGGGCCCACAAGCTCTAACCTTGTGTCCGCGCAGGATGCCATCTCATTAGCTCTTCACACTGTCCTAACACACCTGGAGAGAAAGGGCACGTACGTGAGGATGTTGTTTGTTGATTATATCTCTTATTTTAATACTGCCATCCCCAGCAAGCTCATCTCCAAACTCCACCAGCTGGGACTCAGCACATCACTCTGCAACTGGGTCCTGAATTTCTAGTCAGAGCGTTCACAGGCAGTGAGACTGCGCCCTCACCTGTCCTCCACTGCTATCCTGAACACTGGTACACCACAAGGTTGTGTATTGAGTCCCATACTCTACCCCCTCTTCGCTTACGACTCTGTACCTGCATTTAACACCAATACCATCGTCAAATTCGCAGACGACACAACAGTGATCGGGTTGATCTCCAACAGAGACGAATCAGCGTACAGAGCGGATGTACAGAACTTAGTGAGCTGGTGCTCAGAGAACAACCTTTCTCTTGATACAGCAAAGACTAAGGAGCTGATTATTTACTTTGGAAAGTCACGGGGTGATGAGTACGCTCCAGTCTACAGTAACGGAGACATAGTGGAGAGAGTGTCCAGTTTCAGGTTTCTGGGAATATATATCTCAGAAGACCTTACATGGTCCACTAACACCACTACAATAGTTAAGAAGGCACAGCAATGCTTGTTTTTCCTCAGGACGCTGAAGAAAGCCGGTCTCCCTGAACAGAAGCTGGTGATCTTTTACCGCTGCACCATAGAGAGCATCCTAACAGACTGCATTTCTGTGTGGTATCTCAGTTGTACAGCAGCTGATAGAAAAACACTTCAGCGAGTCGTCTCTAGCGCCCAGAAGATAATCGGGACACAGCTCCCAGCCCTGGAGGACACCTACAGCTCCCGCTGCCTAAGGAAAGCCACAAGCATCTGTAAGGACAATACACACCCATGTAATCATCTGTTTGCACTTCCTCCATCTGGCATAAGTTATAAGATTTTCTACGCCCGCACTTCCAGACTGAAAAATAGCTTCTTCCCCAGAGCTGTAATTGCTCTGAACCAATCGATCAAGCATCATCCATAAGTTTGTTCTATTCCTACTTTAATACTGGTTTTATGGCTGTCACGCATCTGAGTTGCGCTGTTGTACCGCTGGACGTTGCTTGTTCTGGCTGGTTACTTGATTTTGTTTATTGTTTATTTATTTTATTTGTTGTTTTATAGCATTGAGTATGTGAGTTGAAAACTCATTGTCGCTGTATTGGTGCATGACAACTGTACTCTGCAATGACAGTAAATATATTTCGCTTCATTTTCATTTCTCTTCTCTCTAACAACTCTATTTGTTCCCTCATTTTGGCGGGAAATCCACTGACGGGACCCAGAGGGAATAAAGAGGAGACGGGTGTTTTCAGTCCCCCGAATAGTAAGTCAAGGCAGGTGGTTCGGGTCTCCGGAATAGTAACTCAAGACAAGTAGTCCGAGTTCCCCGGAATAGTAAGTCATGACCGGTGGTTCGAGACCCCAGAGCAGTCAGTCAAGACGGGTGTTCCAGTCCCCCGGAATAGTAAGTCAAGACGGGTGGTTCGAGTCACCCAGAATAATTGGGAAGTTCGAGGTTTCTAGTAAGTCAAAGCAGGTGGTTCGAGTCCCCTGAATACAAGGGATGCGCACTTAGTGAAATGTAGTTCTAATTGTCTAAGCATTTGGGAAAAGACAACTGGCCTGCAGGAGATACATTTGATTTGAATTTAATACGGCAGGCGGAACAGGGAATATGGAAAGTGAATACAGGGAAAGAGTCCGGTCGCCTGATTGCCGTCTGGAGACAAGAGTCAGAAATAACAGACATAAATTAAAGTTTTGGACGGATAACGGAAAGCGAAGATGAATAGACATCCGTGACCAAAAGAAGTAATCCAAGGAGTTGGCAAGAGTTGAGAGCGATTTGTGAAGAGTGTGATAGGGACAAAATCAGACAAAGGAGACGGGGAAAATAACTGTATCAGAGACAAAACATACTGACCAAGAAAGAACGATTACAGGTAAAAGGGAAACTCAGAATACAAATAATTCTGGGGTACCCCGCCTCTATCCAGACACACAGACGATTCCCCGAACAATATTGATGATCAGGAGATCAGCTGTACGCAGCATAGAACCAGACCCCACAGTACTGTGCTCTTCTCCACCAAACCCTGGCCAGCAGGGTGGCCGACAATATTAAAGTCAACAATGCGAACTTGTCAGAGTCCACTCTAGCTTCAGAAAGCCATTTACATTAGTTCGTAGTTCACAAAGACTATGTATTTCCAGGAAAGCTGTAAATCAGATAAAGACGTTCATTATTTATCATCGTAGCTGTATTGACAATCTGTGGCCTTATCAGAAAGAACTGTCGTTGTTCAGTCTTTCAAAGCAAACCGCAAAGGCTATCGGAAGTGAATAAGTTCATTTAAATTTGAGTATAAAACATTTCAGCGGGTTCCATATTTTAATATTTATTATCTTTCCTTCTGAGGAAAGGTTGATTTCTGACTTTGTCCAATTCTTGACAAATGTAACTTCTCTCCGTTATACTTTAATAGTGTGTTAGTTTGTCAGAGAAAAAAAAATCATATTTGCTTTAAAAAAGGTTTTGTTATCAAGTGGGTACGAATGTAGAACAGATCGTAAAAAAAAACAGAAGGTACCAGATTCAGTGCTTGACCTGTGCTGTTTAACCCCCATGGTTAATACACTACGCCGACTCAGATGATTATATTCCTGGGCCTTGTCAATTTTTGCCGCAATTGGATTCCAGATGTTGTCCTGCTCACCAAATCCTCGCCCAAATGCGAAACTCCCTTTCAGCTCCCAGAACCGGCCCAACAGGATTTTGCTTCCCTCAGGAAAGCCCAGATATCGCACCCCTCCTCGGGCCGGCTCCTATATAATCGCCGTGTTGCACTCGATGTGACAATCAAGGGCGCGTCTGCCACCGCTGTCCCTTCCCGGAGCCATGGGGATCGACAACGACGTGTCGCCTACAACTCGATCCGGTTCTCGCAGCGGGTAACGTTACCCCGCACCAGGCAGTGGATATACTCAGCTCGATCCGGTTCTCGCAGCGGGTAACGTTACCCCGCACCAGGCAGTGGATATACTCAGCTCGATCCGGTTCTCGCAGCGGGTAACGTTACCCCGCACCAGGCAGTGGATATACTCAGCTCGATCCAGTTCTCGCAGCGGGTAACGTTACCCCGCACCAGGCAGTGGACATACTCAGCTCGATCCGGTTCTCGCAGCGGGTAACGTTACCCCGCACCAGGCAGCGGATATACTCAGCTCGATCCGGTTCTCGCAGCGGGTAACGTTACCCTGCACCAGGCAGTGGATATACTCAGCTTTCATGACAGAGTCACCCTGTTGAACATCCGCCAAACTCAGGGCCACACGCAGGCCGGCTGCTATAAATAAGAGGTCCTTCTCCCACAGAAACGCCTTCTCTCTTTTCTCCCCTGTTCTACTGTGACCCCTGCCACATTTTGTGAATGCCCTACTGAGTGTCCAGATTTAATACCCCATGATTGTGCAACAATAAGTCACCAATTGACAGAATATGACTGACCAGGATTTAGTCTGCGATGTTGATAGAAGCTTCTTTATAGACAACGAAGGCCAGCGCCGTGTAGGATGTGCTATTGTTTCTGACATAGAATCCGTGGCGTCAGCTTTCTTCCTTTCTCCTCACTCGGAGCGGCGGGCTGAACTCTTTGCTCTCACTCCAGTATGCATCCCAGCCACTGGGAAATTGGACAATATTTTTACAGACTCTGGATGTGCCTGTGGGGTCGCTCATGACCTCGGCCAACTTTGAAAATTTGGGGGTTGTGTCACCTGCTCTGATATGCCTGTAATAAAATTTACATCGACGGCCTTTTGTCCGCCATCTGCCTCTCTTCACAATTGGCCATTATTAAACGCTCTGCACACACCAAAGGTACCACTGAGACTGACCGTGGAAACGACAGAGCCGACTCAGCTGCGGAACGAGCTGCCCTTACCGGAGCACCGATTCTTCCCCAAATGCCGGATCGCCGGGGGAAATCCCGAATCCCCGTTTCCGAAACAAAGGGTGTGTCTGGAATTGAGGATGTGTGTGTTTTACAGAGGGACGCCTCTGAAAAAGAGAAAGCCGTTGGAGAGTCGGCTGGATGTTTTTACTCACCGACTGACGACGTCTGGCTTACTCCTGCCCGTCAGGTCTGCGGATCTGAAACTATACCGGGCGATATTGTAGACTTTGTACAGAACAATACACACTTTAGCCAGGAGGGAATGTTAAGGCAGTGATTGGAATCATGGTGGAGCCCGGACCCGGAGAAAGTTGGAAAGAATGGTGCTAGTCGATGTCTGATATGCCAACTCCATACACTAGGAAAAGGCACCCCATGCCCCAAGGAATATATCTCGTTGCCAAGGTACCATTTCGGCCAACTACAACTCGATTTTATCGAATTACACTGATTCCCAGATTCAGGGTAATATGTGCAAGTTGTTTCTGACAATGGCCCTCATTTTGTGGGTGAGATTAAGACCCAATTATGCCAGGCTCCGGGAATTAAATAGATATTCCATTGACGCCCCCACCCCCCGCCTCGGCCCCCCAGACCACAGGCTGCCGGCCTGTTTGAAAGGACTGATGGGATGCTGAAATACAAATTGGCTAAACCAGAAGAAGAAACCGGTCAAAGTTGGCTCAGAATGCTATCGATAGTCTTGTTCGAAATGAGATCTCATTATCAGACCAAACACGGGATGTCCGCAGCCGAAGCAGTTTATGGCAGATCATTGGCAAAGCGCTGGAAGGCTGCTCTGCCAGCCCCAAAATTACCTGAGATGAACCTGAAACAAATGGAAGCACCATATCAGCAAAAGAATTGATAAAGGATCATTAAATATTCTCGGGTGTATTTGTGGATATTCTGCGGTCCTGCGAAGAAATCTTTGTCGACCAGTATATTTGTTTAGGTAGATCTGTTCTTGATTGTGGCTTCTGGATCAGCTTCATCTTCAACTTTAAAATGTTTCGGCGCGATACCGGCACATGCTGTAAGATTGTGTTGTGCTGCAGTCAGGTCGTCTCCTGTTTCATATTCACTGGTTGTAAATGTGGAGTTTGAATTTAATGTTAACTTATTGGATACTTTCGAGAGGCAAGAAATGATCATTCTATTAAAGGTGCGTTTGAGAACTGTTTGAAGCATCAGAAGAAGAGTGTTTTATTTTTGGATGCCTGGGTTCTTATCTCGCTTGGAATATGTTCTACTGTCGCCTTCTCATTAACCCCAACTGGTTTCTTTCAATGCCGGTAGTTGATTTTAGGATACACGATTTTTCAAATCCCAACGATTCTGTTATGCCCGGGGAGACAAGCTGTAAGAAAAAGTGAGGACTTTATTCCCTGAAATGTGGGAAATTATGGGAGATTTCATAGAGGTACACAAAAGGATGCGTGTTTTTGACAGGGTAAGTACATGCAGGACATTTCCTCTGAGGTTGGGTGAGATGGGAACTAGAGGTCGCATCTTAATGGTGAAAGGTGAAATATTTCAGAAGAACCTGAGTGAAATCCCTTCACGCAGAGGGTGGCGAGGGTGTGGGAAGAGCTGTCAGTGGAAGTTATGGATTTCATTGCAGAGAAGTTTGGATCAGTACATGGACGGGAGGGTATTGAGGACCATGGTCCAGCTGCGGTTATGGGACTCGGCAGAATAACAATTCGGTGCCGACTCCATGGGCAAAGGGGTTTGTTTGTTTGTTATAGTGCTCCATGACTCCTGATAAAGAGTGGATGAAGGAGAATTGGCTGGGTCCGTTGTCGGGAAGAAAGTGGTGTGCTTTAAGGCCTTCCGATGGGGGACAGAAGTGAAAAGGTACTGGACAACCATGGTCATAGTGAGGCGATAAGGGCCAGGGATCCTAAAGTTGTTGAAAAGCATACAGATACAGACACCCACATACACACGGGTAGGTAGACAGACAGACACACACACAGACACACACATACGTTCTCCCTCTATATTCCCATTGCCCTTCACCCCCTTCCCAAAAAATGCTCTTTCCTCCTCTTTGCCTCAAACTCTCCCCGCTCCCCTGCCCTCATTTTACCGCTTCCCACTGTCGCCACCTCACCTTCCTCGTTGCCTCACCGTCTTGAAAACTACACGACCCAGAATGATGTTTCCCAACAGGAACGAAGGAATAATTAAGCATAGTGTGCCAAATTCTAAGTCGTATCAATGTAATTCCTTATCTTCTTGTTTTTTAACCCCTTCCCCCATAAATCTAACAGTTATATGTTCTGTAAAGGTGTCTCCTTTGAGGCCCATTATCCCAACAGTTCTGCTATAATTCTTAACCCGCCAATGCCTTTGCTTCTGATTTTCGAGGTGGAAGGTGTTTATCCACAGTTGAAATTTTAACAGCTTTTGTAACTGAACCTCTACGTGCAGGGACCCATAAGAAGTGGACATATACTGATGTGAACATACATCTACTGATGCTTCTGGACATATCTTCAGTGATGTTCCTGGAATCATCGGGTGTTTCGGGTGTTTCAACATCATACAACCTCTTCGAGGTGACCCAGCCGGGGCTGATCAGACCCCAGCTTGTGTCCACATGGCTAGCTACTTATGACTCCATGGCTTCGCTCTTTTGAGCGACAGCCATCATAAAACAAAACTTTGTGTAGGAGATAATCTTTGGTGAGTTTTCAACAGTAAATCTGTCCTACGACGAGAATTACCTGTTTTAAGACTCTGCAAAACCGAAAAGGCATCAGAAGAAATGACAACCTGACCTGCACAAATTTCCACCACCCACTGTAAGCAACACATCCTACTGTATGTGTTGATAAATAGTTTGTGAGCTGTTTCTTTATCGTTACCTAGAATTCATGCACAAAAACAGCCACATTAACATCCAAGTTATCTTCGATTATTCTGCAGCAAAGTTTAACATATCACAATAATTCTCCTCAAAATACTGACGAATCAACTGATTCTCAAGCAAACAGAATCCTTTGACTTTATTAAATCGTGTATCTAAAATCAACTAAAGACATTGAAAAAAATGGTAGGGTTACCAAGAACGCGACAATGGGAAAATTGCAAATATAATGAACCCATATGCCCAGCGTGGTAATAACCCAAATTCCCAGCTTGATAAGAATCCAGGCACCCAAAACTAAAAAGAATCTTCTTGTGAAGTTCCCAACAGTCCTCCAACACACCTTTAACAGGATGAGTATTTATCATAATGTGAAATAATAAATATTGTCTTGTAGGGTCCCAATCTCTATCTTTGTTAGCTTATTGTCCATCCACAAGCCTGGAAATCTCACCACTGACACGTCATTCCAAAGAGGAAGAAAGATCCTAAGGGGAGTAAGGATAGGCCGTGGCGGACCAGGGAAGTAAAGGACAGTATAAAGATAAAATAGAAGTATAACATAGCAAAGATGAGTGGGAAGCTGGAGAATTGGAAAACTTTTAAAGATCAACAGAAGATAACTAAGAGGTAATACGTGGAGAAAAAATGAGGTAAGAACGTGAACTAGCCAAGAATATAAAAGAGGATAGTAAAAGCTTTTTTTAGTTATGTCAAAAGGAAAAAAAAAAATAGTTAAGACCAAAATTGGGCCATTGAGAAAGAGAAGGGTGAAATTATTATGGGGAACAAGGAAGTGGCAGAGGAGTTGAACAGATGCTTTGAATTTGTCTTCACTGAAGCCACAAACAATCTTCCAGAAATAATAGTGGCCAAAGGACCTAGGATAATAGATGATCTGAAGGAAATTTATATTATGCAGGAAATGGTGTTGGATAGACTGTTGGGTCTGAAGGCTGATAAATCCCCGGGACCTGATGGTCTGCATTCCAGGGTACTTAAGGAGGTGGCTTTAGAAATCGTGGACGCATTGGTAATCATTTTCCAATGTTCTATAGATTCAGGATCAGTTCCTGTGGATTGGAGGGTGGCTAATGTTGTCCCATTTTTTTCAAGAGAGGAGGGAGAGTGAAAACAGGGAATTATAGACTGGTTAGCCTGACGTCAGTGGTGGGAAAGATGCTGGAGTCAATTATAAAAGATGAAATTACCACACATTTGGATAGCAGTAACAGGATAGGTCTGAGTTAGCATGGATTTACGAAGTGGAAATCGTGCTTGACTAATCTTCTGGAATTTTTTTGAGAATGTAACTATGGAAATGGACAACGGAGAGCCAGTGGATGTACTGTACCTGGACTTTCAGAAAACCTTGGATAAAGTCCCACATAGGAGATTAGTGGGCAAAATTAGGGCACATGGTATTGGGAGCAGAGTACTGACATGGACTGAAAATTGGCTGGCTGACAGGAAACAAAGAGTAGCGATTAACGGGTCCTTTTCGGAATGGCAGGCGGTGACCAGTGGGGTACTGCAGGGTTCAGTGTTGGAACCTTAGCTCTTTACAATATACATTAATGATTTAGGTGAAGGGATTACAGGAAACACTAGCAAATTTGCTGATAACACAAAGTTGGGTGGCAGTGTGAAATGTGAGGAGGATGTTATGAGAATGCAGGGTGAATTGCACAGGCTGAGTGAGTGGGCGGATGCATGGCAGATGCAGTTTAATGTGGATAAATGTGAGGTTATCCACACTGGTGGTAAGAACAGGTCGGCAGATTATTATCTAAATGGAGTCAAGTTAGTAAAAGGGAAAGTACAACGAGATCGAGGTGTTCTTGTACATCAGTCACTGAAAGCAAGCATGCAGGTACAGCAGGCAGTGAAGAAAGCTAATGGCATGCTGGCTTTCATAACAAGAGCAAATGAGTATAGGAGCAAAGAAGTCCTTCTGCAGCTGTACAGGGCCCTGGTGAGACCACACCTAGAGTATTATGTGCAGTTTTAAGGTCTCCAAATTTGAGGAAGGACATTCTTGCTGTTGAGGGAGTGCAGCGTAGGTTCACAAGGTTAATTCCCGGGATGGCGGACTGTAATATGTTGAAATGTTGGAGCGACTGGGCTTGTGTACTCTAGAACTTAGAAGGATGAGAGGGGATCTGATTGAAACATTTAAGATTATTAAGGGATTGGACACGCTGGAGGCAAGAATCATGTTCCCGGTGATGGGTGAGTACAGAACCAGAGGCCACAGTTTAAGAATAAGGGGTTGACCATTTAGAACGGTGTTAAGGAAAACCTTTTTCACTTAGAGAGTAGTGGATATCTGGAATGCTCTGCCCCAGAAGACAGGGGAGGCCAAGTCTCTGGATGTTTTCAAGAAAGAGATGGATGGAACTCTTAAAGATAGCTAATCAAAGGTTATGGGGATAAGGCAGGAACTGGATACTGATTGTGGATGATCAGCCATGATCACAATGAATGGTGGTGCTGGCTGGAATGGCTGAGTGGCCTACTCCTGCACCTATTGTCTATTGCCTATTGTCTTCAAGAGTTTGATCATATGAAGTGCAGGTCTATTAATCAAGTTTATGAAATGAAGTGCAGGTCTATTAATCAAGTTTATGAAACACAAGACTTGTTTTTTTTGCCACTGAAACCTTAAATCCCATCTCCTTGCCGACTGTTCGAACTTATTAATTGCTAATTGTATCCTATATACAGTAAAATTGAAATTTCTACCTCTAATCCTGTCACAATGGGGTCGTTGGGAAACGGACCCAAATCCGGGACACAGACACTGAAGCACAAGGAACAGGACTTGACTAGAGTAGGGACGTGACTGGATTCAGACCAGGAGCAGGGACAAGAGCGCAGACTTGGGCTAAGGAAAGCGGAGCCAGGACAAGAAACCATGGACCAGGAGGCAATCCCAAGGCTTCGACTCCGAGGCCGAGACTGGACAGGGACACAGAACTTGGGTCTTGCCTCGAGCTCAGACCCCGGAACCAGGCAACGAAATGACATGGCTTTAGGACATGGCGTGGCTGGGGTTTAGAGGCCTGAGCTTGGAGACAGGCTGGGGACTTTGCTTCTGAGGCTTTGGGCTGGGGTCTTGGGTCTTGAGCTTGGCTGCAGGCTGGGGCCTTGCGTCGTGAGCTTGCCTGCCGGATGGGGTCTGGGATCTTGAGCTTGCCTGCCGGGTGGGGTCTGGGATCTTGAGCTTGGCTGCCGGCTGGGGTCTGGGATCTTGAGCTTGTCTGCCGGTTGCGGTCTGGGATCTTGGAGCTTGGATGCCGGCTGGGTTCCGGGATCTTGAGCTTGGCTGCAGGCTGGGGTCTGGGATCTTGGAGCTTGGCTGCCGGTTGGGGACTGGCATCTTGAGCTTGGCTGCCCGCTGGGGACTGGGATCTTGGAGCTTGGCTGCCGGCTGGGGTCTGGGATCTTCAGCTTGGCTGCAGGCTGTGGTCTTGGATCTTGAGCTTGGCTGCTGGCTGGGGTCTGCGATCTTGAACTTGGCTTCCGGCTGGGGTCTGGGATCTTCAGCTTGGCTGCAGGCTGTGGTCTTGGATCTTGAGCTTGTGGAAGCTGCTAACTCGGAGGCTGGAACTCAGAGACTGACTAGGAACTGTGCATTAACATAGACCCGGGACTTATCCTTCGAAAACCTGGGACTCATCGTTAACACGACACCAACGTGACATAGGATAGTACATAGACATGGAACCAGAACTTATACGTCGACATGCCGGGACTCAACGTCTCCAAACCAAGGTGGGAGAGGATCATCCGTCCAGTAACGGCAGAACGGCCGGACTTACCCAACAGAGGCGAAGACAAGACAGGACAGATCCCCCCTCAGGGCAACGGCAACATATCCTGACTTATCCCATGAGGTGAGGACAAGACAAGACAAGACCCCACGCAGGCAATGGCAGAACGGCCTGACTTACCCCACAGAGGCGAGGACAAGAGATGTTAAGACCCCCAGCAGGGCAAGGGCAGAATGGCCTGACTTACCCCACGGAGGCGAGGACAAGACAAGACAGCCCCCGCAGGGTAACAGCAGAACGGCCTGGCTTACCCCATGGAGGCGAGAACAAGAAGAGACAACACCAAAGAACGACAGACAGTTCCATTTCTGATCCGGAGAAGCTCTGAGTCTTAGTTCGGCCAGCAACCTCAGCTGGCTACAGAAAAGCCGTATCCTTACCTAGCTTAGAGTAGCTGGCAGCCACTCAGCTGGCTCGTGAAACGGCCAAATTCATACCGCAAAGATAGCTCCGACTACTGACAGCAAGGCTCCATGAGGGGATGGTTTCCCCAACACGGCCTAAAGATAGCAAGTGGCAGCTCCAGCCTTCCACCAGTAGGTTGC
Organism: Mobula birostris; assembly: GCF_030028105.1. Taxonomy (NCBI): domain Eukaryota; kingdom Metazoa; phylum Chordata; class Chondrichthyes; order Myliobatiformes; family Myliobatidae; genus Mobula; species Mobula birostris. The sequence continues at coordinate 63,788,761 of NC_092389.1, read as the reverse complement.
TCCCAGGGGATCTTGACAAGACAAACCAGCAGCACACCGTCAATCACAAGACTACTCATATTCCAAGCCACAAGATGGGAATCGGGTGCCTATGATTAACTCAATCAAAACAAAGGACAGCTGGAAGACCTGGAGTCCTGAATCCACCGACCGAACCTTGAACCGAAATGCGGACTTCACGGACTGAACCATGACAAATCCATAATCCTCCATCATCAACGGATAGTAATTTAAACACGCCAGAACCTGCCTCAGAGAAAACATTATCAATCATAGTATGAAATAATAAGTACTTTCTTGTGGGGTCCCAATCTCTCTCTTATAGAACCCGAATGTAACTTGCCCACCCGTACCTGCACAGGAGGTCCTGATAAAAAAAAACTCATAAAAAAAATAATCAATCGCCTCTTCAAACACATTTCCAAAAAAATAATCAATAGTCGGTCCTTCTATAAATATCATCAGCCTTTTCAATATCAAAATGTTTTGCTATTGCAACATCAATATTTAACTGTGTTTTCCTAATATGATCTTCCAAACATAAAACTGAATCCAATGTTATTCTACCCTTCTGAAATCCACTCTGATAACACGCAAAATCACGTCTCTTTTCCAAAATATAGCACAAGCGTTCTATTACCATAATGGGCACTACTACAACCATTTGCCATGAGGAAGATGGTCAAACCTCCAAATACAATTCAGAAATTTTAATATTATCTCAAGGGATTTGTCAGCCGTATGTCTGATCAGACAATAACATATCATCCTTTCCTGGAGGCGGCTGAACTGCCAATCTCTTTTCAATATGATCACAATATGACCTCCAGAAAACATTTATCGCAATCTTCATCACTTTCCTCACCACGGCCTTTGCTCTTTTATACATAGTAAGGTCACTCGAAGGCTGATACTTCTTCACTTTCCTAAACGCTTTATTTCTCTCCCTAATTGCCTCTGCACACTCTTCAGTAGACCGTTGCACAGCCTTTCTCCAACCAATTCCGTTTGTAAAGGGAATCATTTCCAATGTAGTTTGCTGAATAACGTGACATAACCTTTCATTGTAAAAATACACATCTTCCTCAACATTCCGTAGCAGTTCCAGAACTACTATGAAAATGAAATCTTGTACCCATTCAGACAGAAAAGTTGAAAAACTCTACTTCAAATAAACCGTTACCATCATTCCGCAGTCCACACCACAGTGAACCATGTACGTTAAAATACCCACACCATAGAACCCTCAGTGAGCGAGAACTACATATACCTTCTCAGAAATCAATAGAAAGTTTTCCACAAGGGTTGCAAACAATAACAATTTTTATTCACCTACCTGTTGAATCAAATATCTCTACAACAAATCCCACATCCATTTCATTGACATCCGCATCTCTTCACTCTGCTACTTGCCTCATAAAACTGGCAACCGCTCTACCAACTAACTCATCACACCGAACAACAATATAATCGTGCATGAAAAATTTAAGATGTGCAAATATCCAATTTCCTGAATACATATAACTTCAGGAGCATCTGACAAATCAGAAATAACCTTATTAAAATCTTGAACATTATAAATCTGGCTTCTCGCATTCCACTGCAATATTTTAATCCCATTATGTACCTTCACAAGTAGACTGGGATACAGATACCGCACCCATCAGAGCTTCAATTACAGCTTCCCACATAACAGCAGTTACACCAAGATACCTTTCCGCAGCTTTCACAGTAATTGTAATTTCCTCATTAGGACGAGATGTCTGAGCAGTATAATTCACCACATCTTTATGAATATCACAAACGTAATTGTATCCAGCAGTGAAGTATCTGTGATGACGACATATATCCGCTGACGTCACAGTCTGTTCTCTGACTGGGAACACTTTACCCAGTTTACCTGCTCTACTTGCTGTACTTGTCCTTGAACAGGTTCTTCTGCTCACTGTGTTGTTCTGAACCAACTGAACCGGGCATTTCATGCCTTACTAAACCAATCCCTCTGCTCACACAAAGTCCACATCACTCCATTCTCCACACACATTCATGTGGTATCTAATATCCTCTATCACATCTGCCTCCACCACCACCCCTGACATTCACTCCAGACACTCACCACGATGGGTATGAAAAACAAAACTTGCAATGCACATCTCCTTTAAACATTCTGAGTCTGATTTTTAACATTATTGTCTTTTCTAAATGTTGTTAACAGCAGCTGTGTGGAGAAAAGGTTCAAAATTACACTAAATTACAAACTATATAAACAGTGCGAAAAGGACCAATGAGGTAGTTTTTCCCCTTTCTCCTGAAGTGCATGCCCTCTGGTATTAGACATTTCCTCCACAGAGATCAAAATACCGGTTGTCCACTCTGTCTCTTCCTCTCGCATTCCTGTAAACGTCTGTCAGACCTCTCTCAGCCTCAGCTGCTCCATTGAAACTAGATCCCGAGATTGTCCAGTCTCACTTTATCCGAGCAGCATCCTGTTAAGCTTTGTCTACTCACCTCTCGTCCTCCATCGCTCCAAGGGGAAAAGGCCAATTTCACTCAATCTATTCTCATAAGGCATGTTCTCCAATCCAAGAGCAACGTGATTGTAAATCTCCTCTGCACTCTGTCTATAGTATCCACATCCTCCTAGTGAGGTGACCAGAGGTGAACGCAGTACCCCAAGTGGGGTGTAGCTAAGGCCTTATATAGCTTCAACATCCCTCACAGCTCTTGAACTCAGTCCCACGGTTGATGAATCCATCACACCAGACGCCTTCTTAACAACACTGCCAACCTGCCCGGCAGCTTTGAGTGTCGTTTGGACACGGATCCCGGGATCTCTCTGACCCTCCACTCTGTCAAGAGTTTTACCATTAATATTATATTCTGTGCCGAAACAGACTCATGGAGGCGCGAAGGGGAACGCGCCCGTCCCTGTGGACGCCGAGACCGGCGACCACCGACAGCAGCAACTCGCTGAACTCCGCCACGGCGATGGAGCTGAAGAGGAGGGGCTGAACATGGGGTAGATTTCCACCCGGCCGAGCGTAGCTCAGACCCACCTTTGAACCCTGCTGTTATTGGCAGCAAAGCCTGTCGGTCAAATGAAACTCACACGGTGATTAGTTAATGTGAAAGTCAGTCAACCTTCTTGTCTTTATCAGCTTGAGTTTGGATTTATATCGGGGACTGGAGGCACTTCTAAGAGCTGACAGATTTGGTAAAGCAAATAGGGAGAAATGTAAGTTTTTATGTGATGATACATCAGTCTCCGAGTGACATTATTAAGAATAAAAGGGCACAGGCCGTGCAGAGGAAGGCGGTGATTCACTGGAATCATATTGAGATAATATTGAAAGGTATATTAAAATTGCAGATGTTTAGCGATGTTGTTAAAGAACTGAGGGGATTTGAACTCATCGGACTATTCCAGTGTTAATTAATCAGGGCAAAATGATTGCCACTGAAACAGGGACGGTTTTGTTACTGGCTGGGTCATTTGCTGTCATTCATAATCAAGACAATTTAACTGAAGAAGTTAAACAATGTAGGGACATGTTTCTCAGTGAATACTGTACCCTGATGTGTTGGAAGTCAGCTGTAGCAATGATAGTATCATTAATGTAGAGTTTTCTTTGTAGGAATTTAAGAAGTCTATTATTCATGCAGGTCAGGCGCCCCGGGGAAGGGTGATATGTGTAATTGTAATTCTCTCTCGTGAAAATATTAAAAGTTTGAATTGGGTTTGAAGATCAGGTCATCTTCGTCCCTCATGGAATATGGCAGCAGTTGTTTCTGTTCTGAAACCTGGGAGATCCCCGTCTGATCTTTCTCGTTTTGGGCCTATATCGTTAATTACTCATTTATGTAAACTGATGGAATGTATGGTAATTGAGTGCTTGAGTTACATTTTGGAAAAGAGAGGTGATATAGCATTTTATCAGAGTGGATTTTGGAAGGGTAGAATGACATTGGATTCAGTTTTAGGTTCAGAAGATGATATTAGGAAAACACAGATAAATAAAGCTGTTGTAATAGCAATATTCTTTAATATTGTAAAAGCATATGATATGTTATGGAAGGAAGGACTTTTGATTAAATTTTGGAAATTAGGAGTTTTTTATTTGGACGGACTGTGCGGGAATGGGTGGGCATGTTATGTTTGTGTTTCTACGAGATAGAGAATGGGACCCCACAAGGCAGTATTTGTAGCCCTTCATTATTTAATATTATGATAAATGATATATTCTCTGAGATAGGTACTCTGGTGAGTAAATCACTATATGCAGATGATGTAACTTTATAGATTAGAGGAGGTATTTCAATTTTACTGTAAATAGGATGCAATTTACAATTGATAGATCAAACAATGGGGAAATAGATGAAGATTTTAAGATTTCAGTCACTAAAACACGTAATCTGATTTACAAACAAGATTAATAGACCTGCACATGATTTGAAGTTATATGATTAAATTATTGAGGAATCGTCAGTCGTAAGTTTTCCAGGCATGTGGATGTATGATAAACTGACATGGAAACACTGTTTCAGTAAAATGATTGATATGTGTGGGTATTCTATGGTGCAACATGAAAATCTTTGTTGATTGTTTATATTTGTTTAATTCAATCTGTTCTTGATTCTGGCTGTGTGGTTTAAGGATCAGCTTCATCTTCAACTTTATTCTGTTTGGGTGTGATACCAGCACAGGCTTTAAGATTGTGTTGTGGTGCAGTAAGGTCGTCTCCTGTTTCGGGTTTACTGGTTGAAATGGGACAATTGCCCTCACAATGACAGAGTGTGAAGTTGCTGTTAACATACTGGATTAATTTGAGGGCTAAGGAAATATCATCATGTTAAAGGTGTGCTAGTGGACTGTTGGGACGATCACAAGAAGAATGTTTTTAGTTTTGGGTGGCTGGGTTCTTATCAAGCTGGGAATATGGGTGTATTGGATGATACAACATGTCCCACTGTAGCTTTCTCCGTAGCACCAGCTTGTTTTTTCCAATGACTTCAGTTGATTTTAGGTAACACAATATGATTATGTTCTTCCTGAGAGTCAGCTGGTTCATTGGCATATTAATGAAAGTTATTATCATACAGTAATCATTTGTACAGATGGATGAAATGATAATTTAACTGGGAATGTTGGAGTGGCTGCTTTCTTTCTTTGTGTCTGAATTGTAGGTAATGATAAAGAAATGACTTACCAGCCACTAATCAGTAAACGAAGCATAATTCATTGTCATCCTTTTGGGCTTACAGTGGGTGGAGGAAATTGGTCCTTGCAAATTTGTAATTTGTTCAGAATCCTTTTCGGTTTTGATAAGACTTTAAACAGGTCATTCTAGCAGTAGGTCAGATTTTCTGTTAGAACTCATCAAACAATATTTCATATACAACGTTTGGTTCATATGTCTGCACATTATGGACCCTGTACATCGCACTGTTGAGGGAAATGATCGGGCTGACTGATTAGCAATAATACCTGTTAAAAGTTCAACAGTGGATATAGACCTTCCCACTTAGCAAATCAGAAGCTAAGGGTTAAGAATTAGTGGCTTATGGCAAGGTCATCCTTCATTGGGTGTTGTACAATAACCCTGACCTTATTCAGGAGTTTAAAGTAAAGGAGCCCGTCAGGGGCAGTGATCCTAATATAATTGAATTCATACTGCAATTTCAAAGGGAGAAGCCAAAGTCACATGTATCAGTCTCGCAATGGAATAAAGGGAATTACAGAGGCATGAGAGAGGAACTTGCCCAGGTGAATTGGAGGATACTGGTGGGATGACGGTGAGCAGAAGTGGCTGAAGTATCTGGGAATAGCTTGCAACGCGCTGGACAGACATGTTCCACAGAAGAAGTTCTTAGATGGCAGTGGTAGGCACCCGTGACTGACAAGGGAACTTTAGGACTACGTAAAACCTGAAGAAATGACACTACTGGTAGCAAAAGTGAGTGGCATGCTCGATTACTGGATTCTTTGAAAATCGAACAAAAGGCAACTAAAAAGCGGTAAGAATGTTAAAGATGAAATATGAGGCAAACTAGTCAATAATATAAAGCTGGACACTCAGAGATGTTTGTCCCAGTTAAATAAGGAGTGAAAGGGAGACGAGAGTTGATATTGGACCACTGGAAAATGATGCTGGTGAGGTCGTAATGGGAGCAAAGAAATGGCAGATGAACTTAATGAATACTTTGCAACAGTTTTCACTGTGGAAGACACAGCAGGATTGAGTGAATTTGCTATTACAAAGGAAAAAGAGCTGGACAAACTCAAAGGTCTTAAGGTGGATAAGTCATCTGGACCAGATGGACTACATCCCAGAGTCCTGAGGGATGTTGAAGAGATAATGGATGCATTGGTCACGATCTTTCAAGAATCACTTGATTCCTGCATGGTCCTGGAGGACTGGAAAATAGAGAATTGCACTCTTTAAGAAGGGAGAAAGGCAAAAGAAAGGAAATAATAGCTCAGTTAGCCGAACCGCAGTGGTTGGGATAGTATTGTAGTCCTTTTTCTGAGGAGGAGTTTTCAAGGTATTTGGAGACTAATGATAAAATAAGTCAATGTCAGTATGATTTCTGTGAAAGAAAACCGTGCCTAACAGACCTTCAGAGGTCTTTGAGGAAGTGAAGAGGAGGGTGGACGAATGAGAGGCAGTGGATATCATTTACTTGGATTTTCAGAAGCCCTTTGATAAGGTAGCACACACGAGGCTGCTGAACACTATAAAATCCTATGGCATTACAGGAAAGATACTGGCATGGACAGAGGAATGGCTGACAGGCAGGAGGCAGCGAGTAGGAATAAATAGGGCTTTTTCAAGTTGGCTGCCAGTGACTGGTGGTGTTCCTCAGGGGTCAGTGTTGGGACTGCCACGTTGTTTGTCAAATATTTAGATAATGTAATTGATGGCTTTGTGGCAAAGTTTGTGGATGATGCAAAGATAGGTGCAGGGGTAGGTAGTGCTGAGGAAGCAATACGATTACAGCAGGACTTGGACAAATTGGAAGAAGTGTTAAAAACATGGCAGATTGAATACAGTGTTAGGAAATATATGATCATGCATTTTAGTCCAAGGAATAATATTACTCAGTATTATTTAACTAGACAGAAAATTCACAGGTGCCGGGGGCTTAGGAGTTCTCCTGCAAGAGTCCCAGAAGGTTATTTCGCATTTTGAGTCTGTGGTAAAGAAGGGAAATGCAATGCTGGCTTTTCTCTGAAGGGGAATAGAATATTTAAGCAAGGAAATAATGCTGAGCCTTTATAAGACACAAGTTAGGCTGTACTTGGAGTTTAATCAACGTTTTGTGTCCCATATCTCAGAAAGGAAAGGGGAGTCTCATTGAAACCTATGGAGTGTTGAACGGACTAGATAGAGTGGATGTGGAGAGGTTGTTTCATGTGGTGGGGATACCCAGACTAGAGGACACAGTCTCAACATTGAGGGGAGACCTTTTGAACAGAGGTCAGGAGGAATATTTTTAGTCAGAGAGTAGTGACCCTGTGGAATACTCTATCAAAGACTGCGGTGGAGGCCAAGGCTGTGGGTATATTTAAGGCAGAGGTTGATCATTTCCCGATCGATCAGGCCATCAAAATACATGGCGAGAAGACAGGTGTATGGGGTTGAGTGGGATCCGGGATCAGCCATGATGGAATGGCGGGGCGGAGTCGATGGGCTGAACGGCCTAATTCTGCTCCTGTGTGTTATGGTCTGACCAAGATTCACCCTGACCCCCCTGACCCTCCCAGTCAGCACTGCCCCCACTCGTCCCATTGAACCTGTCTAAGTGCGGGTGGACTTTAGGACCCGGGGGAGCTCAGGACCCGCCGCCCCGCGGCTGCTGCTGAATCCGCGGCGTTTCTGTTCAGTTGTCGGATGCGGTGAACGAGTTAAAATTAACGGATCGATAATTCTCATCTCGTGTTTATTTCACTCTCCGCACATTTATATTTACAGGGACTTTACTGCTGACGCCGGTCCCGGGACCCGATCTGTTTACAGACCCGGAGCGGAACCGGAGCAGATTCTCAACCACTGGTTTACATTCCGAGTCCGGAAGAAAGGATAAAGTTTCCCCATGAATTTATTCCCAGTGAAGGTGTGGAGATGGGACTTGGTCTCCGCGTTGTAAAATGAAACTGTCCCGGACTCGTAACTGAGATAAACTCCCACCCTCCCGGGGATGGGACCGGCAGGGAGACGGGACTCGGGGGAGAGGAACTCGTCATCGAACTCGTCACAATCCCGATGTAACTCGTCACCAAACCGCCCGATGACCCAGAATCCGGTCTCCGGACTCAGACTGACCCGTCTCTTCCTCTCCACAGACTCTGCGGCGACTCCCAGACACCAGAACCGATTCCCCGTCACCTCCACCTCCCAGTAATGTCTCCCCGATGTGAATCCCTCCGATCCCAACACACAAGACCAGTTTGTGAATCTCTTCCCGGTGTCAGGGAGATCACTCCAGGTCCCGGTCCGTCTCACACTCTTCCGATCCTCAGACACCTCGAGATACGGACTCGCCGTTTCCACATCCAGGGTGACAGAGACTGGGCGGGGAAGCAGAGAATTAGAGAGTCCCCGGGGATCGGGGGGGAGACTCGGGCAGCGCGGCCCCGGGGATCGGGGGGAGACTCGGGCAGCGCTGCCCCGGGGATCAGGGGGAGACTCGGGCAGCGCGGCCCCGGGGACCAGTGGAAAGGCCGCTTGGCCTCAGGCGCGGTCGGATGGCCGACAGGAACCTTTCCCGAGGTTTGACCCAACGAAAGTGGATGGACAACTAATGTCTCCCCAAGGGTTCCCGCTGGACGGAGAGCAGAGATTTCCCGATCGAACAGACACAAAATGCTGGAGGAACCGAGCGGGTCAGGCAGGAGGTGTGGAGAGAGATGGACAGTCTACATTTCAGGTCGACATCTTCCCTCAAGAACGGAAATACATAGGGGAGATAAACAGCAGAAACTAGAGCGGGATAGGGATGGATTAAGATGGGCAGGGGCTGGGTGACTGGATTATCAGGAGGTCACAGAGTTTCTTCGGCCCAACTTGTTCGTGCCGACCAGCTTCCTTTAATGAGCTAGTCCCATTTGTCCATTATTCCTTTCACCTTTCTTATCCACGTACCTGCCAAGATCTATTTTAAAACATTCTCCCTGTACCCATCTCTACAGTTGACCAAGGGCCCGCTGTAAACAGAGATAACCCTCTTCCCCTTCCACTTTATCTTTTCCATTACTGATTTTTCACCTGGAGCCTACCAGCCTTCTCCTTCCCACCCGCCCCCCCCCCCCCCACCTTCTTTATTGGACCTCTGCCCCTTCCCTCTACATCCTGACGAAAGGTTTCGGCCTGAAACGTGAACCGATCTTTTCCACGGATGCTGCCCGACCTGCTGAGTTCCTCCAGTATGTTGTGAGTGTTGCTTTAACTCTCTTCCCTGTCCACTGTACCATGAATTTTAGTGTCACCCATAAACCTACTAATTATGTCACCTACATTATCATCCAAATCATTAATATGATTGACAAACAACCGCGGCCCCAGCACCGACCTCTGCAGGTCACAGGCCTCCAGTCCTCTGTGTTTAAGAGACACTTGGACAGACACTTCAATAGGCAAGGCACAGAAGGAGACTGACCTAATGCTGACCAATGCGATGAATGTAGATGGGTAAATAGGTCAGCACAGAGGTGATGGGTCAAAGGGCACATTTCAATGCTGTACGGCGATGGCTCTGTGAACTGAATGGATAAGAACCCCCAAACCCCTTCCCCCGACGGGTGCTGAGAATTCCAAACAGACAGTGACCCCTGACCCTTGACTCCTCAGACAGGGAAACATCCTGGCTGCATCCTTGCTGCCAGTTGACTCCTGAAAGAATTTTGTGCTTCCCTGAGATCTCGTCTCATTCTTCTGAACAGGGAACAGGGAACAGAGAACATAGAACAGTACAGCACAGGAACAGGCCCTTCATTCAATGTTAACATTCATTTGTGAGTGGGGAGTGTGAAGGTTCGAGACAGTAAAGGGAGTGATAACAGGAACCAGTAGGGGAGAGATGAATGGCAGATTGAACCAGAGCCAGGTGAGGGAGGGATGCAAAGCCTGTGGGCAAACTGTGTGCATAGACGTAACGAGTAGCTGGAGGGGGACAAAGATGGAGATGGGGATCCCTTTGTCCCCTTCCCCACAACCCCATCACCCGCAGCCCCTCATTAGGACAGGGGAAGTATTTGCAGGGACCCTTAAACAACACGGATTCTGATGCAGGGTTTCATCCCAAACCGTCAACTCCAGTCTTTATTGTTCTGCAATTATCCCTGCTTGTCTCCTTTTCCAATCTACTTTGCCCAGCAACTCCCTCAAGCTTCTGCAACTAACTGCTCCTCTCTGACTCATCTCCCTTTACACCTCATGATACATCTGACTTTATCTCCCTGTCAAACTCTGGCGTGAATTCTATCATTTTATGATCACTGCTTCCTAACAATTCTTTTACCTTAAACTCCCAAATCATATCTGGTTCATTATAAAAATCCCACTCCAGGATTGCTTTTCTCCCATCGGGCTCAACCACAATCTGTTCTAAAAAGCCATCTTGGGGGCATTCTACAAATTTCCTCTCCCGGAATTTAGCACCAACATGATTTTCCCAATCTACATGCATGTTGAATCCCCCCATTCCGACCTTCACCGTGCCCTTTTTCCATCTCCTGGTGTGATTTGTATCCCATTTCGACCCTGGCTACTATCTAGAGGTCTGTATATAATTACCATCAGGGTCTTTTTACCCTTGCAGTTGTTTAACTCCACCCACAATGACTCAACATCTTCCAATCCTATGTCACCTCTCTCTAAGGATTTCATTTCATTTTTTTAACAACAGACAATCCCCATCCCCTCTGCCTACCTGCCTGTCCTTTGAATACAAGGTGTATCCTTGGATGTTGGACTTCAACCAGGATCTCCTTTCAGCCACAACTCAGTGACGCCAACAAAGTTATACCTGCCAATCTCTACCTGTGCTACAACATCATCTACCTTATTCCGTATGCTGGAGCATTCAAATATAACACCTTCAGTCCTGTATTCATCAGCCTATTCGACACTGTCCACAGGAACTTAAGCAAGGTCTTTGATGTCGATTACAGACCACACTGGGGGTATTCTCTGCATTTCCGCTTCCCCGAATAAGAGGAAAAATAGAAACATAGAAAACCTACAGCACAATACAGGCCCTTCGGCCCACAACGCTGTGCTGAACATGTCCCTACCTTAGAACTACCTAGGCTTTACCCATGGCCCTCTATTTTTCTAAGCTCCATGTAGCCATTCAAGAGTCTCTCAAAAGACCCTGTCGTTTCCGCCTGCACCACCACTGCTGGCAGCCCATTCCGCGCACTCACCACTCTCTGCGTGAAAAATACTTGGACAGGTACATAGATAGGAAATGGTTAGAGGGATATGGGCAAACACACACAAACGGGACATGCTCAGGAAGACATCTTAGTCTTGCAGATGGATGAAGTGGGCCGTTGGTTAAACATCCATCAAACCCCTCCTAGACCATCATCCTGAGGAATCTCACCCTGGAGTCTGTCTGTGAACTGTTGATTTGACGTCACGTCAGAGGGCAGCTCAGTGCCTCAGAAAGACTGGGTAAGGAGCACAGATTTCATTCCTAAATGGGAATTTGTGCCTGTCTCTTTGACCGTGTGTCACACTCTGATATTATGTGTGTGTGTGTGTTGATTGTGGTAAATATCAGTGTGTTTGTGTGTACACATTGAGGGAGAGTGTGCACATTGAAATATTTGTATGTCACAGTGTGTCATCACATGTCTGGTGTGTGCTGACAATGTGTGACATGTGTGAGTTGTTTAAATAAGTAAATTGCCGTGTCTGAAGAGAATAGTTTCCAGGTTACTGAGGGAAATAACAACATACATTGCTGAGACTCTGACTACAATCTGCCAATTCCTCTTGTGTATGTCTGTGGGGGAGTTTTGCCACGCCGGTTATGCTATGTGTGCTTCTCCGGAAATGAAATCTTGAAAAATGTCAATGCTGGTTGGTGTGTCTGGGCTCATTCTCACAATGCTTCAATGCAGTGGTTTGATAACCATAAGACCATAAGATATAGGAGCAGAATTAGACCATTTGGCCCATCGAGTCTGCTCCACCATTCAATCATGGCTGATCCTTTTTCTCTCCTCAGCCCCACTCCCTGGCCATCTCCCCACAACGTTTGATACTGTGTTCAAACTCTGTTTCTAAATAGACACGCCTTTATCGTGAGGCTGTGCCCTCTTGTCCTAGACTCCCCCACCATGGGAAACATCTTTTCCACATCTTCTCTGTCTTGGCCTTTCAACATTCAAAAGGTTAAAATGAGATTCCCCCCTCATCTTTCTAAATTCCGGTGAGTACAAGCACAGAGCTATCAACTATTCCTCATATGATAACCCTTTCATTCCCGGAACCATCCTTGTGAACCTCCTCTGAACCCTCAATGATACCAGCACATCTTTTCTTAGATGAGGAGCCCAAAATTGTTCACAATACTCAGGGTGAGGCCTCACCAGTGCCTTATAAATCCTCAGCATCACATCCCTGCTCTTGTATTCTAAACCCCATGAACTGAAACAATGGATTTACCTTTCCCACAACTGACTCTACCTGCAAGTTAACCTTTCGGGTGTTCTGCAGAAGGACTCCCAGGTCCATTTGCATCTCAGATTTTTGGATTTTCTCCCCATTTAAAATAATCTGCATATTATGTCTACTACCAAAGTACATGACCATGAATTTTCCAGCATTGTATATCCTACCAAGCAGCCAATGCTCTGACCATACCAATAACATTTCTGGAACACCGTGGGCTCTTAACTTGGTAAGTAGCCTCATGTGTTCAACCTTGTCAAAGGCTTCTGAAAGTCCAAATATACAATATGCACCACAACCCCTTTATCTACCCTACGTGTAATCTCCTCAAAGAATTTCAACAGGTTTGCCAGGCAAGATATTACCTGAAGGAAATGATGCTGACTTGTCCTATCATGTCCAGTGTCACCTAGTATTCCATAACCTCATATGTAACAATTGACACTAATGTCTTCCCAACCACAGAGGTGAGGCTAACTGGTCTATAATTTCCTTTCTGCTGCCTTCCTCCTTACTTATAGAGCTGAGTGATATTTACTGTTTTCCAGTCCTCTAGCACCATGCCAGAGCCCAATGATTTTTGAAAGATCATTTCAAATGCCTCCACAATGTCTACCGCTACATCTTTCAGAACACTAGGGTGCAGTTCATCTGGTCTGAGTGAATTATGAACCTTTTTGAGCACCTTCTCCCCTGTAACAGTAACTGCACTCACTTCTCTTCCCTCGCACTCTTCAACACCTGACACAGTGCTACTGTCTTGCACAGTGAAGACTGATGAAAATACTCATTTAGTTCATCTGCCATCTTTTTGTTCCCCGTTATTATATCTTCGACCTTATTTTCTAGTGGTCCTATATCCACTCTCATCTCTATTTTATTTTTTACAATACTTGAAAAACATTATGATATTGTTTGCTCACTTGTTTTATAAAGACAGGTGTGTAAAAAGGGCCCGAAGGATCATTGGAGACCCGAGTCACCCCAACCACAAACTGTACCAGTTGCTACCATCGGGGAAATGGTACAATAGCATAGAAACCCCAACAGGGTCCAGGGACAATTTCTTCCACCAGGCCATCAGCCTGCTTAACTCATGCTGAGGTAACTGTATTTCTACGTTATATTGACAAGCATGTTCTACATGTAGTTTATCATGAAGAGAACAAGGAGAAAACCCTTAACTCCGAGTGGAGTCATTGGGATGCTGTCATGATGGTGTTTTTTAAGCCGGCTTTCTTATTCTTATGAGGCCGCGTTGCTAGCTCGACGCTCAACCCAGCACGGACACTGTAAATGGCACATTGAGACGGAGACATAACGTAAAGAATTTTACTGCTCGTTCATATGAAGAATGCAAGTAATAGTCAGTTCAATTCAATTTAATATTTCATTTTTCCCCTCCCAATCATTCTTTCAGTTCCTCTCTGTAGGTATTTAAAAGCTTCCCAATTCTCTGTCTCCTATTAATTTTTACTTTGTTGTGTGCCCACTCTTTTGCATTTACATTAGCTTGTCTTCACTTGTCAGCCATTTTGCCATTTGAGTATTTATTTGTTTTTGGAATACGTCTATCCTTCACCTTCCTCATTTTGCCAGAAACTGACACCATTTCTGACAAATATACTTTGGCCAACTCCTTTCTCAGACCACTGTATTTATTTTATCCACTGATTACTACAACGTCAAACATTACTTTCTGCTGATCAAATTTCAGGTTGAACTCAGTCATGTTGTGAGCATTCTCTCCTAAGGTTCTTTTACCTAATCACCTCCGGTTCAATACATAACACCCAACCCAGTAGAGCTGTTCCCCGAGTAGGCTCAATGACAATCTGCTCGATAAAACATCACACAGCATTCAACAAATTCACTCTCTTGAGATCCATTACCAACCTGATTTTCCCAATTGTCCTGCATGTTGAAATCTCCCATGACTATTATAACATTGTCCTTTTCATCAGCCTTTTCTATTTCCAGTTGTAATCTGTGGTCCACATCCAGCTACTGCTGGGATCCTGTATGTGACTGTCATCAGTGTCATTTTTACTTTTGCTGTTCCTTAACTCAACCCACAAGGATTCAATATCTTCCAATCCTATGTCACATCTTTCTACCGATTTACCAGCAGAGCCACACCAACCCCTCTGTCTACCTTCCTATACCACCGAAACATTGTGTAACCTTGGACATTCAGCTCCCAACTACAACCATCCTTCAGCCACGATTCAGTGATGGCCACAACATCATACCTGACAATCTGTGATAGTGCAGCAAGATCATCCACCTTATTTCTCACACTCCATGATTGAGATATAACACTTTATATAGTGTATCTGCAACCCTTTCAATTCTGCATCCCTAATGCACTGATACTCACCCTGCTGGCTGCAATTTTGTCCTTGTACCTGTCCGCCCTATCTGACAGTCTGACTGCATGATATCTTTGCATTTTTACCATCAGTCCTATCCCTTCACTCGTTCCCAACCCACCCCCACAACCAAATTACAGACAATTCTCACTTCAAATTGGAATTTAATTAAACAAGGAGAAATGAATCTTTGTAAGTTTTACCTCGATCAACGGCATCAAGTGTTTCTCTCAGCACTGTGTTTAACAAATAGGGGTAATCGAATTTTTCAAACGGTTGGGCCTCATCTGTCACTGACAATTCCTGGACATCATCATTAATCCTGTAAATATTAAACTACTTGTTATAAACTGCCAGTTTGAACTATACCGATTTTCAATAAAGAGTATGTCCTACCTCCTGTTCCGACGAGCTTCCTCCTGAAATAAATCAAACATAAATCTGATTAGACTTGGACTTACTGTCCACATCATGAATTTCATCCAAGTCATGACAAGGTGTTGAAAATTCCCACTCCCACGGTAACTCACAAACACAACCAAAACAGAACCACCGGTTAAATTACAGGGAAAGTTCCTGAATGTCAAACCATTACTGAGAGGATGAAACTTACAAGGAAGACAGGACAGGTTGTGTATTTTCATCTGGATAGACATTAGGGTGATTAAATGTAGGAATTTAAGATCAATGATGGATTTAATTGTGTGCAGGGGTGAGGCATGTACCTCTATTTATGGGAAGAATTGTGGAAGAGGAAGTTCAGATGGATTTTAATAAATCCCATAAGAAATTTAGTGAAGAGGAACTCGCTACCACAGGAGTGGTTGAAGTGGAACAGCAGAGATTGAATGTAATGGGAAAACTGTATTGTATCATTTCTTAATGCATGCATTACTAAATGAAAATGAAAGAGGACTACCTGTTTTCATAATCTAAAAAAAAAACTGGATAAACACGTGAAGGACCATGGAGTTCAGGGCACTGTTGCTGGGTGTGGGAAGAGAATTCTGAAGCAGGGAAATTGTTGGAGGATGACGGACCGAATGGCCTGTTTATGATGGAGACCGGATGAGATGTACCCCCGGCCACTGTGGGAGGTGAGGGAGGAGATTGCTGAGCCTCTGGCGATGATCTTTGCATCATCAATGGGGACGGCAGATGTTCCGGAGGATTGGAGGGTTGCAGATGTTGTTCCCTTATTCAAGAAAGGGAGTAGAGATAGCCCAGGAAATTACAGAACAGCGAGTCTTACCTCAGTGGTTGATAAGTTGATGGAGAAGATCCTGAGAGGCAGGATTTATGAACATTTGGAGAGGTATAATATTATTAGGAATAGTCAGCATGGTTTTGTCAAGGGCAGGTCGTGCCTTACGAGCCTGATTGAATTTTTTGAGGATGTGACTGATCACATTGATGAAGAAAGAGCAGTAGATGTAGTGTATATAGATTTCAGCAAGGCATTTGATAAGGTACCCCATGCAAGGCTTATTGAGAAAGTAAGGAGACAATGGATCCAAGGGGACATTGCTTTGTGGATCCAGAACTGGCTTGCCCACAGAAGGCAAAAAGTGGCTGTAGACGGGTCATAATCTGCATGGAGCTTGGTCACGAGTGGTGTGCCTCAGGGATCTGTTCTGAGACCCTTACTCTTCGTGATTTTTATAAATGACCTAATGAGGATGTGGAGGGATGGGTTAGAAAGTTTGTTGATGACACAAAGGTTGGAGGTGTTGTGGATAGTGTGGAGGGCTGTCAGAGGTTACAGCAGGACACTGATAGGATGTAAAACTGGGCTGAGAAATGGCAGATGGAGTTCAACCCAGATACGTGTGAAGTGGTAGATTTTGATAGGTCAAATATGATGGCAGAATATAGTATTAATGGTAAGACTCTTGGCAGTGTGGAGGGTGAGAGGCATCTCGGGGTCCGAGTCCACAGGACGCTCAAAGCAGCTGCGCAGGTTGACTCTCTGGTTAAGAAGGCGTACAGTGTATTGGCCTTCATTAATTGTGGGATTGAATTTAGGATCCGAGAGGTAATGTTGCGGCTATATAGGACCCTGGTCAGACCCCATTTGGAGTACTGTGCTCAGTTCTGGTCGCCTCCCAACAGGAAGGATGCAGAAGCCATAGAAAGGGTGCAGAGGAGATTTACAAAGATGTTGCCTGGATTGGAGAGCATACCTAATGAGAATAGGTTGAGTGAATTCGGCCTTTTCACCTTGGAGCGACGGAAGATGAGAGGTGACCTGATAGAGGTATATAAGATGATTGGAGGCATTGATCATGTGGATAGTCAGAGGCTTTTCCCAGGGCTGAAATGGTTGCCACAAAAGTGCGCATGCGCCGGTCGTGCATACAGCCTGGTACAGCCGTTCCGATCTATTCTTACTTTCTTCTTCTTGCTTTTTAATTTATGTTATTTTTTGTATTCTTTTTCTCACGGTAACACGTCGAAGCTGCACCCTCTCTAACATGCTGGTAGAGAGAGTTGTATTTGTTTTTTTTTAAGCGCTGGAAATGGTCACACCCCGACACGCGGGACAGAAGCAAGGTCGCATTGTGTATTCCAGGGACCAGCTAATGCCGGAGGGTTTAGCGAGCAGAGCGGCGGAAATCCGGAGGAAAACACGCAGAGGATGCAGAGGGGGATCACAAAGTCGAGGAAAGAGGACCGGGTCGAGACAACAGAGACTTTTGGAAAAGAGGAGTTCGGTGGGTAATACCGCTCCGGCTGACCAGAAGTGCACTGAGAGCGATAAGCATAAAGGAGTGGGAGCTTACTGATCTGGTTAACAACAGGTGGTGCAATCCTGGGCATATTACGATCGAGGAACGTGTTTGCAGACTGGATATTGAACTTTTTACTGTTGGACTTTTGCCACATTCCACCGTGATACAACACTGGGCGGCGCGGGAGATCGTTCCTGCTTTTGGCCATCGAACGTGCAGCTCCTCCCGTGGAGGGTCAGACACCCTGAGCCAATAGACTGGTCCTGGACTTATTTTCCATCTGGCATATTTGCATTTTGTTGTTTGATTGTTTGTGGTTTTTGTATTGCTATATGTACGCTCTATTCTTGGTTGGTGCGGCTGTAACGAAACCAAATTTCTCTCGGGATTAATAAAGTATATCTATCTAATCAGGACTCAGGTTTAAGGTGCTGGGGAGTAGGTACAGAGTAGATGTCAGGGGTAATTTTTTTACGCAGAGAGTGGTGAGTGCGTGGAATGGGCTGCCGGCAACGGTGGTAGAGGTGGATACGACAGGGTCTTTTAAGAGACTTTTGGATTGGTGGATGGAGTTTAGAAAAATAGAGGGCCCTAGATAAGCCTCGTAATTTCGAATGTAGGTACATTTTCGGCACAACTTTGTGGGCGAAGGGCCTGTATTATGCTGTAGGGTTTCTATGTTTCTATTATTATAGTTCTGTATTTTATTTTTCGCAAAGTCTGCACACTTCCAAGTGAGTTTGCAAATGATCTTTCCGTCACGAAGTTTCCCCTCGGGATCAAATGCGCATGCGTAGAGGTCTGAGCTAATCCCGGATATCGCGCATGCGCTAAGTAGACGAGAGGCTCAGGAGGAGCGGTCGCAGGTAGGAGGAGGCTTCGGGTGGGAAATTAATCACCGGTGTTCGAACCGCGACTGAAGTACAATTACCTTGAGCTCCGGCCACACTGGTTCTACACCCCGCGGCAGCCCCAATGCTATTCCTCTTTCTCAGCCCCACAATCTGTACTCCGGCCCTGGGAACCTTTCGTCTGGTGAGCTCTGGAGCCGCAGCCAGCCCTGCGGCGCATTCGCATCACTGGATCCTGGTACAGCGAGTAGACAGGTTTCTGGTTCCTCCGGCATTCTGGGTAAAGAGGCAGCCATGGGTGAAGTTGCCAGCCTTGTCCCCGTACAGGCGGAGGAAATGGTGTGGGTGGATGTATCTCCCAACTACTGCCGAGCTCCAGCTATTTAAATCCGAGGATTAAGAACTCGGAACAAAAATATAATTCAAATTAATCTCGGATGAATAGTCTACCTTCCAGTCAGTGAAAATGTCATTTAGTGCTGAATTGGGGGAAAAAAAACACATTCTGTCAGCTTTTGTTTTCTCCGGGTGAATAATGATACGAAACACGTTTGTCTTCGATGACAAGTGACTTGTGGCTTTCACATCACAAAAGCGCCACACTCGATTAACTCAAACAACAGGAATTCTGCAGATGCTGGAAATTCAAGCAACACATATCAAAGTTGCTGGTGAACGCAGCCTGATGAAGGGCCCTGACGAAGGGTCTCGGCCTGAAACGTCGACTGCACCTCTTCCTACAGATGCTGCCTGGCCTGCTGCATTCACCAGCAACTTTGATGTGTGACAATCGAATAACTGCTGCCCTCCCCTTCATATTAATTGGCATTGCCATCGATGGGTTCATGACTGTCAATCAGCTCGGGAGAAGGGATCCGAGGAATTAGAAAATCTCCAGGATCAGACGTGTAGTAACAAAGGCTCTCTGTAGTGTTGTGGAACATGACCAGAAATTGAAATAATACCAAAGGACAGAAACAAATTGAGCCACGTCACAGGTTGATTGAGGGCAGAAATACCCATTCTCATCCAGACAGGAATACAGTCAGAGAATTTTCTGGTCAGTTAGGATGCCTGATCCTAGCCCAGTTAGAAGATGAGGAATTCATAGATATACATTGAAATCTACAGTACATTACTAACCCTTTGGCTTCAACTTGAGATGAACTTTCTAACATTGTGATGCTAGAGCTAATGACAGACTAAAATCTCACCTGAAATATTGTCCTTCACCCACTGATATCTTTTGCAAATATTTTTACAGGTTTAAAATGCCAGAACGCTTGTGCACGGGAATCTCAAACACAGCAGCACGTCAGTTTCACTGTCTCTGAATGGATATTTAAGGAGTGAGCAAATATTGTCTTTGCAACAATAACACATCTGTTGTCGATCCTTGGAGATGAAGAAGTATCTCATCCAAACTGGAAATGTATTTTGTGTCTGAAATGAAGTTTTCTGTTGCAACTCAGTGTTATCTACTGGAACCGGGAGCTGAGAACACACCAGCATTTGTTCACTGGAGATCAGTTCTTCAACTGCATTGATTCTACAAGCGATTCAAATGTCTGACTTTCACCTGTTCTATGTGTAGGAGGGGAACTGCTCAGTCATCCAGCCTGAAGAGAGATGAGCAATTTCACACCATAGTGAGATGCTCCACCTGTTCTGACTGTGGAAAGCCATTCATTCTGTCATTGATGCAAAAGATATATCCAAAAATTCAGCAGTCAGAAGATATTGACCTGCTGTGAGTGTGGGAAGGCATTTACACACTCAAACACACCACAGTGACGCCAGCAAGTTTACAGCATGGAAAAGTCAATTACCAGCTCTGAATGTGGGAAAGCATTCACTCAGTCATCTCCACTGAACGAACACCAGCGGGTTCACACTGAGAAGATGCCGTTCACCTGCACAGACTGCGGGAAGGGATTCACTCACTCATCCACACTTCAGAGGCACCAGCGAGTTCACACTGGGGAGAGGCCATTCACCTGCTCAGACTGTGGGAAAGGATTCACTCAGTCATCTCACCTACTGACACACCAGTTAGTTCACACCTGGGACAGACCATTCACGTGTTCTGAATGTGGAAAGGGATTCACTCGGTCAAATCACCTACTAACTCACCAGTTAGTTCACACGGGGGAGTGGCCACTCAGCTGTTCTGAATGTGGGAAGGGATTCACTCAGTCATCCACCCTTGTGAAGCACTTCAGACTTCACACTGGTGAGAGGCCGTTCACCTGCTCAGACTGTGGGAAGGGATTCACTCATCCAGCTCAACTAAAAGAACATCAGTTAGTTCACACTGAAGAGTGGCCACTCACCTGCTCAGACTGTGGGAGGGGATTCACTCGACCATCTCACCTACTGAGACACCAGTTAGTTCACACTGGGCAGAGGCCTTTCACATGCTCTGAATGTGGGAAGAGATTCACTCGGTTATCTCAGCTGAAGGAACATCAGTTTGTTCACACTGGGCATAGGCCATTCATCTGCTCTAAATGTGGGAAGGGATTTGCTCGGTCATTTCAACTGAAGGTACATCAGCGAGTTCACACCGGAGAGAAACCGTTCTGCTGCTCTGAATGTGGGAAGAGATTCACTCAGTCATCCACACTTGTGAAGCACTGTCGAATTCACACTGGGGAGAAGCCATTCACCTGCTCAGACTGTGGGAAGGGATTCACTCAGTCAGTTCAACTAAAGAAACATCAGTTTGTCCACACTGGGGAGAAACCATTCACCTGCTCTGTTTGTGGGAAGGGATTCACATGGTCATCTGACTTGAAAGTTCACCAGCGAATTCACTCTGGGGAGAAGCCATACACCTGCTCAGATTGTGGGAAAGAATTCAAACGGTCATCTGACTTAAAAGTACATCAACGAGTTCACACTGGAGAGAAACCATTCATCTGCTCAAATTGTGGAAAAGAATTTGCACGGTCATCGGACTTGAAAGTGCATCAACGACTTCATACTGGGGAGAAGCTATTCACCTGCTCCGAATGTGGGAAGAGATTCACTCGATCTTCTCACCTACTGACACACCAATTAGTTCACACTGGGGAGAAACCATTCACCTGCTCAGTCTGTGGGAAGAAATTCATTCAGTCATCTGACTTCAAAGTGCATCAGCGAGTTCACACTGGGGAGAAGCCGTTCACCTGCTCTGAATGTGGGAAAGGATTCACTCGGTCTTCGCAATTGAAGGAACATCAGCGAATTCACACTGGGGAGAAACCTTTCAACTGCTCAGACTGTGGGAAGGAATTCAGTCGGTCATCTCAACTGAATGAACATCAACGAGTTCACACTGGGGAGAGGCCTTTCACCTGCTCTGAATGTGGGAAGGCATTCACTCGATCCACTCAGTTACTGACACACCAGTTCATTCACACTGGGGAGAGGCCGTTCACCTGCTCAGACTGTGGGAAGACATTCACTCAGTCATCCATGCTACAGACACACCAGAGAGTTCACACTGGGGAGAGGCCATTCACCTGCTCTGAATGTGGGAAGGGATTCACTCAGTCATCTCACCTACTGACACACCAGTTAGTTCACACATGGGACAGGCCATTCACTTGCTCTGAATGTGGGAAGGGATTCACTCGGTCCACTCACCTACTGTCACATCAGTTAGTTCACACTGGGGAGAGGCCGTTCACCTGCTCAGACTGTGGGAAGACATTCGCTCAGTCATCCATGCTACAGACACATCAGTTAGTTCACACTGGGGAGAGGCCGTTCACCTGCTCAGACTGTGGGAAGGGATTCACTCAGTCATCTCAATTGAAAAAACATCAGCGAGTTCACAGTGGGTGGAAGCCATTCAACTGTTCAGACTGCGGGAAGGAATTCATTCAGTCATCACAACCGGAGGAACATCAGCTCGTTCACATTGGGGAGAAACTGTTCACCTTCCTCAGATTGTCGGAAGAGATTCACTCAGACATCTCACCTAACGACACACCAGACTGTTTTCAGGAGTGAGAGGACGTTGAGCTGCTCAGACTGTGGGAAGGCATTCACACACTTACCCACTCTGAAGGGACAGTGGCGGGTTCACACTGTGGTGAGGGTGGTCACCTGCTCTGAATGTGGGATGGGTTTCAATCAGTCATTCACTCTTGTGTCGCCCTACCGAGCTTTGACCCATCGTTAATCGGAGAGATCAGAAGCTTGAGAGGACGGAACTCACTCAGGTTTGACAATTGAGTGTTAATAGCAGTGGCTCAGGACAGTATTTATTAAAGCTTTGAGCAGTGGCCAATCAGTGTACAGGATTTATTTTCAAAAATAACTTAATGTTAGGCAGGAGCAAGAGGAGTGGCCAGTGTTGGAGCGGCCCATGTTGGAGTGGACAAAGTTGGAGCAGCCCATGCTGGAGTGGACAATGTTGGAGCGGAGACTTTGAGGTTTCAGTGAGGAGAAGGCAAAATTATGACGGAGGTAGAACTTTCTTTTTGCCCCCTTCTTTACATTTGCTCAGTTAGATCAGCCAAGATGCCAGGCAGGATAGTGGAAAGCTCCTCTGGCGGGATGTGGGAAGGCAGGAGACCCCCCCTGTGTCCCTGATAACTACCCCTGTGAGAAGGGCATCCGGCTTCAGCTCCGAACGATCCACATTGAGGAGCTGGAGCTGGAACTGGATGAACCCCAGATCATTTGGGAGGCTGAAGGGGTGATAGGTCGGACATATAGAGAGGTAGTCGCACCCAAGGTGACAGCACAAGAAACTGGGTGACAGGAAGGAGAAAGGGGTTAAACAGTGAGTGCAGTGCACCCCTGTGGCCATCCCTCTGAAGAACACATATATCACCTTAGATACTGTTGGGATGGGGGGATGACCTCACAAAGGGAAGTCACAGCTACAGGGTCTCTGGCGCTTGGTTCTGCAAAGGAAGTTCAGTTAGTGAGGTGCTAAGTAAAGAGACAACTCATCCAGGGCTGTGGTCTCAGGACTGCCATCTGTGCCATGTGCCAGGAATAGGAAGGGTAAACTGTTTGACACGTGGCTAAGGAGTTGGTGCAGCAGGGAGGATGTAACATTTTTGGATTATTTGAGCCCACAGGGATTGCAGTGTGCACAGGCGTGTGAGTGCGTTGGGGAGAGGGGTCATCGTTGGTGGAGACTGAGTGGGCAGACATGTCTGTCTGTCTTTCTCTCGCTCTCTCTATCTCTCTCACACACACACATGCAGTGGAGTGTGAGATAAGGGGAGTGAGAAGGGAAAAGCGAAATGAGCCGTTTGGAGTTAGGGCTCCTTCACAAAGTCCCAGACTCACCCAGCCCTCCCCCTCTGGAATTGATCCCATTCCCTTCCCCAGGCTGGGGGTGGGCATTGAGTTACCTTGTAAACATCTCATGAATTGTTCAATAGCATCTGGTTCACATACTTTGATAATAAAATTACGTTGAACTTGAAGATTTAAACGTATTTTTCATAAAACATGTACTGATGAGAAATGGTCTCAGTGAAGGTCCGAGAGTGGAAAATGAACCGGTGTTCAGACCCACTGCTCCGTGCCAGACAAGAACCCCTGTCTGAGTCTGTCCCGTCTGTCTGTGCTTGACAAACCTCACTCTAAAGTTTCCTTATTCTGCAGCTGTCCCAGGTGTCTTTTATGGTCTTCTCAACCCCATTCTCCTGCCTTTACTAATCAAGCACCGGTCAATGTATGTTTTAACTAAACAGGATGACTTGGACTCTGAGCTGTCCGTGGCAATGAATTTCACAGGTCCGTTATCTCCCTTAATGCACGATCTCTGGTATTTGACATTGTGACCCAGAAGATTAAAAATGTCAGCTATCTACTCTATTGAGATCTTTCGTGATCTTATCAATTTCTATCAGGTCACCCTGAGCCTCCTCCACTCCAGAGAAAACAGCCTAAATTTGTCCAAACTCCCCTTACACAGAAGGAGGAGGAGGAGAAGATGGCGGCGCGACGCAGTGCGCAGCGGCCACTCCGGTGATGAATATATGTTATCTGTCAAGTAGGGTGCCATGCACAATTCTGATTTGATGGAGACAGACATGAGAGCACGGAGGAACATTTGGTGAAACTTCTGAAATGCCTGATTCGCTGCCTCTGCTACTGTGTGATCCAGAATCTCCGGAGGGGAAAGCCCCGAGTCCTCAGCTTTGCTTGTTGCTCGGAGAACAGGGCGGAGTTGAAGCGCACGGTGCTCGGTGTCAGAGGGCTGGTCGGAGGCTCGAATGTTTTCGGACGGACTCAGAGTCGGCTGTGGTCGGGTGCTTCCAGGATGCTGCATCGGCAAGTTTACAGCGCTGGAGGCTCATGGCAGGGAGAGTTTCTTCCTTCTGTCATCTGCGTGAGATGTTGGGGCTATCGGGACTTTGAGGTTTTTTTTTTACCGTGCCCATGGTCTGCTCTTTATCAAATTACGGTATTGCTTTGCACTGTCATAACTCTATGTTATAATTATGTGGTTTTTGTCAGTTTAGTCTTGGTCTGTCCTGTGTTTCTGTGATATCATACTGGAGGAACATTGTATCATTTCTTAATGCATGCACTTATAAATGACAATAAACGAGGACTGAGTGTCCTCATAATCTAATCTAATCTAATGTTTACTTGCAGCAAGGGAAGACTAGCACTGCCCAAGATCTGGTAATAGCTTTATCAAAAAGAGACAATACCATCACCCCTTTGGACACACGTTCAAGGACAGGGTGCATTCTGTTGTCTGCTGAATCAATGTTTGGCATTCTTCCAGTAACACAGCTGCGGTTCTGCACTCAAGTGCTCAGGTACCATCAGCATCATGTTGTACGAAGATTATTAGCAAAGCACTCTGATACACTACAGGTTCCATTTTGTTACAGAAAGAAATGCCATTTTGGACCGACAAGTGAAGTACGTTTCCCCGGTGGTGGAGAAACATTCCTTTACACCTCGCCATCTGTGAAAACACTTATGTCACTCCCCATTTCTGTTCACACCTCCGATCCCTGCGGCCATCACCATCTGTGAAAACCCTTCTTACCCTACACCCATCGTCATTTTGTAACCCCGCCTGACCCCTACACCATTTACCATCCCTGTAAAGCCTCCACCATCCACACTGGCGCAATAGCTGACAGCTGACCTGAGAAGGACACCGACCGTGGCAGGTAGCAGGGCTCACAAAGCACACTCACACCAGCTGACATTTTTTATAACCCGACCGATTTGCATGGTTATCTTGTCTAAACCGCTTCCTACCTTCCTATCTTTACCTTACCCCGGTCCCCCCACTAATCTCCCTCCTGGAACATATCCTTGCAAGCCCCGGGAAGTTCTACACGCTCCCATTTACTTCCTCCCTCAGCTCCATTCTGGCTCAGAAACAGTCCTTCCAGGTGAGGCAACATTTCAAAACGGGGTAAGAATAGGATGATTCGGCAGATGAATGTGTGGTTGAGGAACTGGTGCAGGGGCATTGCATCAGATCTCTGGGTCATTGGGATCTCTCCTGGGGTCGCAATGATCTGTACAACAGGGACGGGTTGTATCTGAACCTGGCGGGGTCCAGTATGCTCGTGGGCAGGTTTGTTACAGCTTGTGTTTAAAATAACTTGTCAGGGGGATGGGAACCGGAGTGTGAGTGCTGGGGATGAGGTAGTTGGTTGGCAACAGAGGTAGTGTGCAGTGAGAGTACTAGCGAGCAGAGGCTGATGTCAGGGCAAAATTACAGTCAACGGGATGAGTTGCAGCGTTAAAGTGGGATAACATTGATAAGGGGGGATGAATGCAGGACTGGGGGTGTTATATTTGAATGTGCGCAGCGTACAGAATAACTTCCTCCCCCTGGTGTGAAGTTGCTGGAGTTTCAGCAGATGCGATGACTGATTAAATCTCTTTCCTCACTCAGTACAGAAGTATGGCCTCTACTTATTGTGAACTCGCTGGAGCCTCTCAAGGTGGGTCAACTGAATGAAACTCTTCCCACGCTCCGAACCGGTGTACAACTGCTTCCCCCTGCGTGAAATGGCTGGAGCTTCAGTCGCTGAATTAACTGATTGAACCCTTCCCACACTCGCCGCTGGTGAATGGGCTCTCCCTCGAGTGACCGCTCCGGTATCTCTGCTGATCGGATGTTTGTATGAATCCTTTCCCACACCCGGAGGTGAACGGCCTCACCCCAGTGTGAACTTGCTGGTGTATCTGCAGGTACAATGTCCTCATGCATCCGTTCCAAAATGAGAGCCCGTGAATGACATCCCACCGCTACCAACTGACTGGCCATTCATCAGCTCAGATCACGGACGTGTACACATATTCGGGTTTCCTTGTCACAACTGTGTGCTGTCTTCTCCAGCATCTCCTGCTCCACATTCGAGGACTGAAGACATTCAATTCCTGGTGAAGTAACAAACACAGCAGAACTGATGTGCTTTGTGTTTGATATTCCCACACACAGACCCTTTGCCTTTTCCACACGGTCAAAATTCTGCAAATGTCAATGGATGGAAGACAGCTGAAATGATTTTAGTCTGAATGGTGACCTCTGGTATCAGACTGTAATAGCAAGGTTCAACACTGGTCGGAGGGGGAATCCCTCATCTACTATATCTGCTGTCCCGTCTGATAGTGACTGCGGGTCAGGGTAGGAGACAGGGGGAGAGACTACATCTGCTGTCTCGTCTGACAGTGACTGCGGGTCAGGGTAGGAGACAGGGAGAGGGACTACATCTGCTGACCCGTCTGACAGTGACTGTAGGTCAGGGTAGGAGACAGGGGGAGAGACTACATCTGCTGTCCCGTCTGACAGTGACTGTAGGTCAGGGTAGGAGACAGGGGGAGAGACTACATCTGCTGACCCTGCCGGTATCAGCCCCAGGGTACTGAAGACCTGTATGATCCTGCTGTCTGGGATTTTGCAGCACCATTACAATCTGAGACCAAAACCAAGGAAATGGTTATTGATTTTCGGAGGAAGAGGACTGTGACGAGTCCTGTATACATTCTGGAGGAAGAGGACTGTGACGAGTCCTGTATACATTCTGGAGGAAGAGGACTGTGACGAGTCCTGTATACGTTCTGGCGGAAGAGGTTACTGTGGCGGAGGTGTACAGTTACTTAGGGGTTCACCTCAGCAAAAGACACGACTGGAAAACCAACACAAAGGCTGTTTAAAAGAAGGGGACGAGCAGACTCTATTTTCTAAGGAAGTCGAGATCCTTGAATGTGTGAGGAAGGTTGGTGCAGATATTTTACCGATCTGTTGTAGCCAGTGCAGTCTTCTTTGCTGTTTTCTGTTGGGGGAGCAGCATCGGTGTTGGTGATGCAAAAAGACGAAATAATCTCATCAAAAAGGCTGGATCCATCCTTGGCCAGAAGCCCGACTCTTTCGAGTGAGTGGTGGAGTGGAGGTCACTAAACAAACTGTCATCGATTATGAACAATCTGTCAAATCCTCTCCATGACCTACTGAACAGGCAGCAAAGCCCCTGACCCCTTTCGAACAGACTCAGTCAACTCCGCTGCTACCAGAGGATGCTGAAAAGAGGATGCTGTCCAAGTTGCATGCCATCTCGGTCAATGTCTCCCATCCACTACATAATGTACTGGTTGGGCACAGCAGTACATTCAGCCAGAGACTCATTCCACCGAGATGCAACACAGAGCGTCATAGGAAGTCATTCCTGCCTGTGGCCATCAAACTTTACAACTCCTCCCTTGGAGGGTCAGACA
Organism: Mobula birostris; assembly: GCF_030028105.1. Lineage (NCBI taxonomy): Eukaryota > Metazoa > Chordata > Chondrichthyes > Myliobatiformes > Myliobatidae > Mobula > Mobula birostris. The sequence continues at coordinate 63,760,409 of NC_092389.1, read as the reverse complement.
CCCTGAGCCAATAGGCTGGTCCTGGACTTATTTCATAATTTACTGGCATAATTTACATATTACTATTTAACTATTTATGGTTTTATTACTATTTATTATTTATGGTGCAACTGTAACGAAAACCAATTTCCCCCGGGATCGATAATGTATGACTATGACTGTCAGTGTTTTGTAAAGTTGACCTGTAACTTTCTAAGACGGGTTTGGTGGTGCAGACGGATTTGAGGATTCTGCGGATTTGGAGAATATGAGGGAGCACATGGATTTAGCTCAGAAATGGGTGTTTGTCAGCGAATATTGCGGTGTATGCGGTTTTGAGGGTGGCGGCGGATGTGGGGGCACACAGAAAATGGGTGTGCTCACCGATTTCAGGGTGCATACATATTTGGGCGTTCCTGTGACTGTTTGCAGAAATTTGGGAATGATGGCGGTTTTGAGGGTGCACACGGATTTTGGGGAATCGGTGGTTTGGAGCATGCTCATGAATTTGGGGGTGCACATCTATTTCAGGTTTCTCACGATTTAGATGTATGACGACTCTAAAAGTTATTTTATGAAGAGATACTTCAATAGTCAATGGAGTTTGGACTTTGAAATTTGCTCTTGCCCTTTTCCAAGGTGGAGGCAGCTGTTTTGTGAACTATTCGAAATGATTCTTGTTCTGGGATAATCCAGTGTGCATGCTGGGGTGTCCGCTGATTTGGAGCTGTGACGAATCTCCGGGTTGTTTCATTTCTACAGACATTAATAGTAAATGCAATTTGAATTTTGAAATTTGTTCTTAATGTTTTATGATTTAGGCAATCATTTTGTGAAATGTTTGAAATGAGAGTTCGCGAGCATCTGCAGTTTGCAGAGACAAATGGGAAGGAAATGCACCAAGGGGAAATAAACTGAATTCGAAGTATACGGACAGGTGTACAGTCAGGCAGGGTCAGGCAGAGACAGTGAGTCTACCCACACGCACAGACACAGAAACACTCTGACACACATAGACAGACAAAAAGACACAGACACACACGCACGCGCACAGAGACATACAAGCACACACGCACACGAACCACCCCCCCACACACCAGAACAAACACACACACACACACACACACACACACACACACACACACACACACACACACACACAACTACATTTTCTTAACCACCTCTCCAGCCCTCCGCCATGTTCTCTGACATATGCGGGGTGATAAGATTAAAACATAATCTCCCGTCCACACTAGACTGCTGAGTTTGCTGGCCATGTATAAGGGTGAGAGTTTGGTCCCAGACGAACCCCACAGGCAGTTTCATGGGGAACCTCTCGGTAGAATCCCCTAAACACAATCTATATCAAGAGTAATAGTGGGTGATTCAATACATTTCATAAGCTACAATGACATAATTTACTGCAATATTGTGTGTTTGACAAATGGTTCCTTTGAAGTACATATTTACAGGGGAAACACATTTAACTGATGAGACACTTCGGAAGGTTCAGTCACATTTCTTGGGGCAAACTAACTCTCACAAATGATCTAAAAATGATTACTTAAATTAATCGCAATCTGTCACCGCGGGGATTGCACCTGCCTGATGTAATCGGTTTGTAAACACTTTAAACATGCTTATTTTTAAACCTGTTGAAACCTGTCCCTGTGGAGTAGCTGAATGGTATTAAAAACCCCAGGAATATTGTGCCACAACACTTTATTCCGCGAAATCGCTTGTAGCATAGGGGCTCAGACACTGGACAGAGTAAATGTCTGCAATGTTAGTTAGATACGAGAGTGTGGAGAAAATATTGTACGTGTTCATTGCCGTCATTGGAGTTCCTGGTGAGTGAGAGAGCAATTCATGTTTGGTATTTCTGTGTGTTAACCATGTGAATCTGTTTACGATCATTTGACGAGCTTCTAACTTGATGATAATTGCACAAATATCCGTCAGAAATATCGATCCTGTCAGTTCAACATTCAGATTTTCACATTTAATAACAAGCGGAACTAAACCTCCGTCTCTCCTCAAACTCAGGGTATCGACTCGAATGTTAGTCTTGCCTTTAATGACAGCTTGTCTAGAGTTGGCTCTGTTTTGGCGACGGGCAGCTCTGCTGAAGGTGAAATTGGGAGGGTTTACGTTGTAAAGTTCACTGTTTCTGACTTATTGATCAGAGAGAAAACCCGGTCCTGTGTTTTACGTCTCCCCGTGGAATCTCTCAGAGTCGGGTTTCACTGTCTTTTGGTCAATGATCGGGTCTTATCACCAGAGCCAGTGGCCACGCATCTGCTCACTAGTATTATCGAATTCATCTGTGCTGTAGAATCAGTCCATTAATGGAGCCCGTCAGCCTCTGATTACAGAGTTGTTTCTACTTTCCCACTACCACCCGTCATAAATTGGGGGACAACTTCGTCCTGACGAAGGATCTTACCCGAAAGTGGAGTTTGTTCAATTCCATGTATGGTGCCTGACCTGCCGAGTTCCTCCAGTATTTTGTGTGTGTTCCTCAATTCTGTATTCATTTTCGGCTGCACCTGATGCTGAGTTTCCTGACGCCTGGTCAGTCACGGTTAAATCAGCGACTGGAATCAGGATTAGCACTGATCGGTGTTGTTGTTCATGCAGATTTTCTTCTTTTTTATCGCCGACGAATGTCTCTGATCCCCACACTGAGGACAGCAGGTCAGAGAGGGTGTGAGCCGTGTCTGGTGTTAGATTAGCATTCGCAGACTCCAGCACTCCTGATCATTAGCTGAAACCCGATCCCGTGTTAATTCCCGCAGAATGGGTTCAGTAGTTCCCAATCTCTGTTCCCTCTCACCAGTGAATTTAGTGGCGATTGTGATCCTGTCTCGGGGAAAGTGCGGCCTCTCTACCTGCACCACTCGCTACCTGGTGGCCATGGCAACGGCGGATCTCATGACAATTATCACCGAGGTCATTTTGTATCAAATCACCTTGCATTACTTCCCGTGGAGTTTTCTGGGCATCACCCCGGTGTGCAGTGTTATCGAAGTACTGACGTTCTCCGCCACTGACTGTTCTGTCTGGTTCACCGTCACTTTCACTTTTGATCGTTTTGTCGCCATTTGCTGCCAGAAGCTGAAGACAAAATATTGCACCGGGAAAATTGCGGCTGTGGTTCTAACACAAACCGGAGTACTGTCCTGTCAGAGACATGTTCCCCGATACTTCACGCAGGAACCCAGCGTGATCATCGACAATGTACCGTGGTTCTGTAAACTCATGGACAAGTATTTCACTGACCCCGGGTGGGTAGTATACGATTGGTTCGATACGGTTTTCACTCCGTTCCTCCCTTTCGCTGCGATCCTGTTGCTCAACGCTCTGACAGTCAGGCACATTTTAGTGGCCAGTCGGGTCCGTAAGGGGCTGAAGGGTCAGAGTAAGGAGGAGAACCGCAGTGACCCGGGGATGGAGAGCAGGAGGAGGTCTGTGGTTTTACTCTTCACCCTCTCCGGCAGCTTCATCCTCCTGTGGATGACACTGGTTGTAAATTTCATATATTATCAGATCTCAGGAAAAGGATACGATTTCATTGATTCGGAATGGATCTATCTTGTCGGCTATTTGCTGAGGAATTTCAGCTGCTGCACGAACACATTTATTTACGCGGTGACTCAGTCGAAATTCAGGGAGCAGATGATCAGCGCGGTGAAATATCCGGTCACCTCGGTGCTTCAGTTCATTAACAAAGCCGCGTCCTGAGCACAAGACAAAGGCGGCCGCGTTTTCTCCAGCCCGAAATTCAGTTCCTCACATTAACCGCCTAATCTCCCAGGTCTTATTCCCGGGCAGATTGCCCCATCGACCGGCAGCTCCGGGACATTAGCCCAGGCAACCTGTTCATATTCTATACCTTCACAGTATGGTATTGGTCAAATTTGACCGGCCCCATGAATCCCCTCATAACAAGTGTCTATCCCAAGTTTTGGACCACAGATCTATTCGTAGTGTATAAATCGCCTGTCTGACATTAATAAATGAATGATTAATCCTTAATTAATGTTTCAGAGATCTAAAATCCATTTCAATAGGTACGGGTCAAATTTGACCTGGAACAACCTCAATACAGAAAACAAAATGTAGTACCTGTACAAAAGAAAACCATAGAAACTACAGCACAGAAACAGGCCTTTTGGCCCTTCTTGGCTGTGCCGAACCATTTTCTGACTAGTCCCACTGACCTGCACACGGTCCATATCCCTCCATACACCTCCCATCCATGTATCTGTCCAATTTATTCTTAAATGTTAAAAAAGAACCCGCATTTACCACCTCGTCTGGCAGCTCATTCCATACTCCCACCACTCTCTGTGTGAAGAAGCCCCCTTAATGTTCCCTTTAAACTTTTCCTCTTCGCCCTTAACCCATGTCTTCTGGTGTTTTTCTCCCCTTGCCTCAGTGGAAAAAGCCTGCTTGCATTCACTCTATCTATACCCATCGTAATTTTATATCTCTATCAAATCTCCCCTAATTCTTTTACGCTCCAGGGAATAAAGTCCTAACTTATTCAACCTTTCTCTGTAACTGAGTTTTTCAAGTCTCGGCAACATCCTTGTGAACCTTCTATACACTCTTTCAACCTTATTAATATCCTTCCTGTAACTTGGTGACCAAAACTGAACACAATACTCCAGATTCGGCCTCATCAGTGTATTATACAACCTCATCATAACATTCCAGCTCTTATACTCAATACTTTGATTAATAAAGGCCAATGTACCAAAAGCTCTCTTTACGACCCTATCTACCTGTGACGCAACTTTTAGGGAATTTTGTATCTGTATTCCCAGATCCCTCTGTTCTACTGCATTCCTCAGTGCCTTACCGTTTTCCCTGTATGTTCCACCTTGGTTTGTCCTTCCAAAGTGCAATATCTCACATTTGTCTGTATTAAACTCCATCTGCCATTTTCAGCCCATTTTTCCAGCTGGTCCAAATCCCTCTGCAAGCTTTGAAAACCTTCCTCACTGTCCACAACACTTCCAATCTTTGTATCATTAACAAATTTGTTGATCCAATTTACCACATTATCATCTAGATCATTGATATAGATGATAAATAACAATGGACCCAGCACTGATCCCTGTGGCACACCACTAGTCACAGGCCTCCACTCGGAGAAGCAATTCTCTACCACCACTCTTTGGCTTCTTCCGTTGAGCCAATGTCTAATCCAATTTACCACCTCTCCATGTATACCTAGAGACTGAATTTTCCTAACTAACCTCCCATGCGGGACCTTGTCAAAGGCTTTACTGAAGTCCATGTAGACAACGTCCACTGCCTTCCCTTCATCCACTTTCCTGGTAACCTCCTCGACAAACTCCAATAGATTGGTCAGACATGACCTTCCACGCACAAAGCCATGTTGACTCTCCCTAATAAGTCCCTGTCTATCCAAATGTTTGTAGATTCTGTCTCTTAGTACTCCCTCCAATAACTTACCCACTACCGACGTCAAACTTACCGGCCTATATTTTCCTGGATTACTTTTCGATCCTTTTTTAAACACCGGAACAACATGAGCCATTTTTCAATCCTCCGGCACCTCACCCGTAGACACCGACATTTTAAATATATCTGCCAGGGCCCCTGCAATTTCAACACTAGTCTCCTTCAAGTTCCGAGGGAATACCCTGTCAGGTCCTGGGGATTTATCCACTTTAATTTGCCTCAAGATAGCAAGCACCTCCACCTTTTCAATCTGTACAGTTTCCATGATCTCACTACTTGCTTCCCTTAATTCCATAGACTTCATGCCAGTTTCCTTAGTAAATACAGTCGCAAAAAACCTATTTAAGATCTCCCCCATTTCCTTTGGTTCCGCACATAGCCGACCACTCTGATCTTCAAGAGGACCAATTTTATCCCTTACAATCCTTTTGCTCTTAATATACCTGTAAAAGCTCATTGGATGATCCTTCACTTTGACTGCCAAGGCAACCTCATGTCTTCTTTTAGCCCTCCTGATTTCCTTTTTAAGTATTTCCTTGCACTTTTCGTACTCCTCAAGTACCTTATTTACTCCCTGTTTCCTATACATGTCATACAACTCTCTTCTTCTTTATCAGACTTGCAATATCCCTTGAGAACCAAGGTTCCTTATTCCTATTCACCTTGCCTTTAATCCTGACAGGAACATACAAACTCTGCACTCTCAAAATTTCTCCTTTGAAGGCTTCTCACCTACCAAACACATCTTTGCCAGAGAACAACCTGTCCCAATCCACACTGTTTAGATCCTTTCTCATTTTTTTTTTCAAATTTGGCCTTTTTCCAGTTTAGGAACCTCAACCCGAGGACCAGAACTATCTTTATTCATGATCGTGTTGAAACTAATGGTGTTATAATCAGTGGAACCAAGATGTTCCCGTTCACACACTTCCGTCACCTGTCCTAACTCGTTTCATAACAGGAGATCTAATATTGCATCCGCTCTAGGTGGTACCTCTATATATTGATTTAGAAAACTTTCCTGAACACATTTTACAAACTGTAACCCATCTCGACCCCTAACAGTATGGGAGTCCCAATCAATATGTGGAAAATTAAAATCCCCTACCGCCACAACTTAATGTTTCCTGCAGTTGCCTGCTATCTCTCTGCAGATTTGCTCCTCCAATTCTCGTTGACTATTGGGTGTTCTATAATACAATCCCAGCAATGTGGCCATACCTTTCCTGTTTCTCAGCTCCAACCATAAGTACTCAGTAGACAAGCCCTCTAATCTGTCCTGCCTGAGCACTGCCGTAACATTTTCCCTGACAAGCAATGCTACCGCCCCCCCCCCACCCCCACAACCTTTTATTCCTCTGCCTCGATCACATCTGAAACATCGGAACCCTGGAATATTAAGCTGCCAGTCCTGCCCCTCCTGTAGCCAAGTTTCACTAATTGCTATAACGTCATAATTCCACGTGTCAATCCACACCCTCAACTCGTCTGCCTTCTCCGCAATACTCCTAACATTGAAATATATACACCTCAGAAGATTTTTACCACCACTCGCAACCTTTCTATTAGCGGATTTGCTTGAACTTTTAACATAATTTATTTTCACCCCAGCCACACTGTCAGCTCTTGCACTCTGGTTCCCATCCCCCTGCAAATCTAGTTTAAAGCCTCCCCAGTAGCACTAACAAACCTCCCTGAAAGGATATTGGTCCCCTTGTAGTTCAAGTGTAACCCGTCTCTCTTATACAGGTCCCACCTGCCCCAGAAGAGTTCCCAATGATCCTGAGATCTGAAACCCTGCCCCCCTACACCAGTTCCTCAGCCACTTGTTCATCCTCCAGAGCATCCTATTCCTACCCTCACCGGCACGTAGCACAGGTAGCAATCCTGAGATTACCACCTTCAAGGTCCTGCTTTTCAACTTCCTACCAAGCTCTCTATACTCACTCTCCAGGACCTCCTCACTCTTCCTTGCTATGTCATTGGTACCGATGTGTACCATCACATCTGGCTGATCACCCTCCGACTTCAGAATGTCATGCAATCGATCAGAGACATCCTTGATCCTGGCACCAGGCAGGCAACAAACCATCCTGGATTCTCTGTCACGACCACAGAACCTCCTAACTGTACCTCTAACTATCGAGTCCCCTATCACTACCGCTCTGCTCTTCTTCCATTCTCCCTTCTGCACTGCAGAACCAGACTCAGTGCCAGAGATCCGGCTGCCGCAGCGTCTCTCAGGTAAGTCATCCCCCCCAACAGTATCCAATGCGGTATACTTGTTGTTGAGGGGAATGGCCACAGGGGAACCCTGCTCTGCCTGCCCTTTCCCCTTCACTCGCCTGACAGTGACCCAATTTCCTGTGCTCTGCTCCTTTGGTGTAACTACCTCCCTGAAGCTGCTTTCTATAATCTCCTCTTTCTCCCGAATGATCCGGAGGTATCCAGCTCCTGCTCCAGTTCCCCAATGCGGTTTGTTAGGAGCTGCAGCTGGACGCACTTCTTGCAGGTGTCGCTGCCAGACGCTTTGACTCACCGTAATGTAATGGAATGGTCTCGTCCGAAGCCTCGACTCTATTCTTCTCAATAGATGCTGCTTGAGTTGCTAAGTTTCGTGAAAAGTTGCATTTAGTTCTAGATCGCATTCTATAAAAAGCATCTTTTGTGCTGGAAGACTGCAAAGGAGGTTCAGTACGATTGTGGAGGGTGCAGAACAGGCGCAGGCCTAACCGACGTTTTCTTAACGCATATGGAGAAGTTAGGATTAGATATCTCAAAATGCAGCGGGCAGGCATATGATAACGGGAGCAATATGCGGGGCAAAATAGCGGGGCGCAGAAGAGGGTGCTAGGTACTAACAAAAAAACTCTGTTCATGCCATGCGCCAGCCGCAGCCTAAACCTAGTCATTGTCGATGCTGCAAAATCAACAGTGGAGTCTGTGAGCTTCTTTGGGGCGCTGCAACGTCTATACACACTACTCAGCTCAGCGACACAGAGATGGGAGCTTTTCAAAGAGAACGTGCCACAGATGACCCTCAAGGCCATATCCAACACGCGATGGGAGTGCCGCGTGGAAAGTGTGAAAGTCCTGCGCTACCAGCTTCCCGATGTTGGCAATGCGCTCCTGTGACTGATTGAACATGCCACACAGAAATGTGACAGTGAAACCACATCTGCAGCCAGAGGCCTAGAACAGGAGATCATGTCATGGAAATTCCTGCTGACTGGTATCATCTGGTACAACGTTTTACATGAGGTGAATCGTGTCAGCAAGCTGCTCCGGAGCCCACAAGTGGGAATCGATGTGCTACAGCGCGAGGTGGAATATGTTCTGAAATTTCTCAAGGAATACAGAGAGAACGGCCTTTCATCCGCCCAAACAGATGCCAGAGACACAGCTGAAGAGATAGGGATACCAATGGTCTTTCCTACTGCATGAATCAGAAAACCAAAACGCCAGTTCCAGTGCGAGTCCCAAAGTGCAGATCCTTCCCTGACAGTGGCACCCGAGGAACGGTACCAGAGAGAAGTTTTCCTTCCACTAGTGGACTCTGCCATCACAGGCATCAGTAAGCGCTTCAAGCTGATGGAGTCGTTTTACAGTCTGTTTGGCTTCATTTATGGAAGAGAGGAAATGAAAAAAGCCACCCAAAGTCGCACACTGAAAGACAGCTGCGTAAACATGGAGAGGACACTTGGTGATGTGGATGCTGAGGACCTTCTGAGCGAGGTGTCGGCTGCTGTTGTGCCTGCAAAAAAAAAAAAAAAAAACTGGCCTGCAAATCCTGAGCTACATTTACAGCAACAAGCTGGTTGAACTGTATCCTAACCTCACCATTGCTCTGAGACTCATGCTGACAGTGCCTGTGACTGTAGTGAGTGGAGAGAGAAGTTTTCCGAGACTAAAGCTCATGAAAACGCATCTGAGGACAACAATGCTCCAGGAGCGTCCGTCAGCTCTTGCTCAGGTATCAATTCAGCATGAAATAGCAAGATCACTGGACAAAGATGAGCTCATTAAAGCATTCTCAGCACTCAAGCACAGGAGGGTGTTGAAGTTCTAGTGATAAGTCCTTTAACACATTTTTAGCAGAAATAAAGTTTATAATTATAATAAAATAAGCCACATATTTCACTCAAAATGTGTATAGGTGATTTGGCGGCGTTTCCACAAATCGTAATATCGCTCTCCCGCTTGTGTCCCCTCTCTCTCTGACTCTCCTCCTGTTCGCTCTCCAGGTCTTACGTGAGCTGTCCGTGGTGCTTAAAGAGAGCGAGAGGCAGTTTGTTGTAACCTTCCAGAAGTTCACTTTCAGACACTGTTTATTGAATTAATAAAGTGTGATTTTTTATTAAATATGACATTGCTTTTGTCATTAATTTAATTAGAGGGAAATTCTTTAAGCTGTCTGTTCTTATGTCAGCTGATACCTAACACATAGTGCCATTCGATGCAGACTAGTTGCTGAAAAGGGCGAGGCTTCTCATTCCAAAGCAAAAAATGTCATTGTTTCAGTTTTTAATTAAGATAATTGTTTGGATTATGTTGAGCTCTCTGTCCATTATGCTGAAAGTGCATATAATGCATCAACGTTTAAGTCCGAAATGATACCATTATTGATGCAAACCAACTTGAATATTAGTTTTTATTCTTTATTTTTTTTTGAGGGGGAGGGGGAATCGGCGGTAGGGCCCCACAATAACTCTTGAAATGGACCCCCAGACGCTTTAGGCCGCATATGCGTCTGTGGGCCAGTGTTTGTGGTGGTGGGTGGGTCAGGATTACAGTGGCGTGTGGGGCAGTGTTTTTGGTGGTGGGTGGGTCAGGATTATAGTGACGTATGGAGCAGTGTTTGTGATGGTGGGTGGTCGTTTGTGGAGGTTATGTTTTCTCCATGGACCATGATAATGAAAGGCTTTCCACTGTGAGGGTTAAGGTATGTAAGACCGCAGTGTTAGGTTTTATTTTGACCATCTGGGGAATAGATTATGTCCCGAGGCCTGGTTATTTGGCTTCACCTCGTATTAAGATGTAAGCTCCCCACATTTGGTTTTCTCTGATCTTTATGTTATGTGTGTGTGGGGGTGGGGGCGTACTCAGGATTAAATTAACAGAATTTACTGGATATTCGGTGTTACTTAACCCTGCAACCTGGAGCTTAGGGTGACATATTTTCTGCGATCCCAGCTTGTGTTTAACCTCCTGGTTCCTTTTCTCTTTCTTTTTATCTCGGCTTTTTTTTTTTTGTTGCCATCCCGTGGAAAAGGAGAAGGAAAAGCGTGTCGCCTCTGATTAGATGCAGTTCTGCGGGCAGTGGGAAATTATCTGGTGTTTCCTGATCTCATAATTGGTCGTTCATCGTCACCGAAACCTGCCATATTGCTCTGCCCCACGCCTTCACTAACTAAGTCAACACTTACCTTTACTGGGGTCTTCCTCGTCTTTGCACAAATTTTAATGTGTATGTTTATAACTGTAGGGTTCTCAGTAATATTAACTGTAATGTTAACTGTTAACTGCTAAGTATGCTGAAATGGCTTCTTTGCAATGCTAACTATTAGGTAATGTTCTCCGTCGTTGAAATGCTTGGGTTATAGTTATAGATAACAGAGGAACTAACCAATGGAAGCTGTGTTATTCTATCTGTATGTGTGGGAGTCTGGGTAAGTGGACCGACTTGTCGGGAGGAGAACCGAAGAGGAAGTACGTGCTGGACGCCCTCTGATCGACCACCGTGGTTGGTCCCAGGCGGCGGGTCGGAGGAGATCGACTGGTGGAAAGAAGACCCCGTTAATTGAGCTCCAACTGTTGTGCACGAAGTGGTTGAACTCTGATAAGTTTGGCGCCTTTAACTTTCCTTTTATATTGTATCTGTGTTAATTACATAGTTCCAGTAAGATCTATAAAGTGTAATCTGTAAATCGTACATTGTGTGCTGTCTGATATTTGTTGTGTGAGTTTGTACCAGGGGGCATTACACAGCGACTACGCAAACATGAGACACGGTTTGACGGCCGGACAGGCTTTCCCCCAGACAAACACGAGCCGGTAGCCCTGAGCCTTACAGAACTATCTATTTGTGGTGGGTTTATTGCTTATCGGTAGTGTCTAGGCAAGGGCTGAAGGGTGAGAAGGCCAGGTGCTGTGGCGCCGTGTGGGCCAGGGTTTTTATAGCTGTGAGGGCCAGGTTTAGAGTGGTGCTAGAAAGTTTATGAACCCCGCAGAGTTTTCTCAACTTCTGTATAAACATGATCTGATCTTCATTAATCTCATAAAACTAGACAGAGAAAACAACTCTTGTTCATTTATTTAATGAGAAAAAATGAAGCAATAATACTTACATTTGCTGGGGAAAGTATGTGAACCTCAGGGATAATGCCGTCTACAATATCTATTCGGAGTCCCGTGTTCAATGAGATCAGATTGAATTGTTGGTTGTAGAGGTGTCCTGCCCTATATATATATATAAAGATTCACAAAGTCGAGTTACCATCAGAGCCTGCTCTTCTTCAGCCTGCACCTGTTAATGTGGACCATATCTCGATCAAAAAAATAACTTTCAGCAGAAGTACTGTAGAGATGCACGAATTTGCAAAAGGCTACAAAAACATTTCGAAAGTCCCGAGTGTTTCTTCAGTCCACAGTAAAGGAACCTATCTACACATGGAGGAAATTCAGTACTGTTGCCACTCTCCCTAGGATTAGACGTCCTGCAAAGATCACAAGGGAATCCTTAACGAGATGAAAAATAACCCAAGGATAACAGGAAAAAAAAAACATGCAGAAATCTCTAGAACTTGCTGAAGTCTTGTGTGTCCACTGTTAGAAAAACAGTGAGCTAGAATTGTTTTCATGGAAGAACACCACGGAGGAAATGACTGCTCTTCAAAAAAAAAAACCTTTCTGCACGTCTCAAGCTTACAAAAGACTACCTGGATGCTCTACAAGACTTCTGGGACAATGTTCTGAGGACAGGTGAGACAAATGTTGAAGGTTTTGGCAGAAATGCACATTGCTTTGTTTGGAGGGAAAACAGCACTGCCCACCAACACCAGAACCTCATCATAACTCTGAGGCATGATGGAAGGAGCATTATACTTTGGGACTTCTTCGCTGCGTAAGGTCCTGACAGCTTGTAATCGCTGAGGGAACGATAAATTCAAAGCTGTATCAAGACATTTCATGGGAGAACGTCAGAACAGCAAAGGGTTGGGAAGTTTATTGGGGAAAGAGATACGGGACTGGACAAGGGAAATCTAATAGAGGGCAGATGGGTATCGCCTCCATCTGGTGCTCCACCCTCTTTTACTTTCTTCCATTACCTTATTTACTTCACCCATACCCCTCCTTCCGGTTGTACCTATCAGCTTTTGTTTCTCTCTCTCAACTCCACAGCCTGTAAGCCTGACTTCTCATCTTTATTCCACCAGCCCTGCTGGTGTCCCAGCCGGAAACGTCGACTGTACTCTCTTCCATAGGTGCTGCATAGCCTGCTGAGTTCTTCCAGCAATTTTATATGTGTGTTACTAATTACCCTGTCACCTTTTTTTCTTACCGCGGGCCCATCAACTTTCTCTGGTTCCAATCATCCTTCCTTTCGTCAGTGCTACACTCTACTCTCCCATTAGATTCGTTCTTCTGCAGCTCTTTAACTTTTCCAACCCTCATCTCCCAGCTTCTGAAATCAGTTCAATCCCCTCCCACCAAACTTGCCAACCTCACCGACCAACTGCCAGCTTGTACATCTACGACATTCCTCAACTTCTCATTCTAGCACCTGTTCCCGTCCTTTCCGGTCCCGATGAAGTGTCATTTTACAAAACGTGGACTGTTGAGTGCTGTCCAGAGCGGCTGGACACCATCAAGTAGGAGGGTTCTTCACCGCGGACCTGTCATTACGGGAGGACACCACCAGGTGGCAGTGTTATCAACAAGTTACCGGCCATTGCGGCAGAAAACCACCAGGCGAGAGTGCCGTCCACAGAGGACCTGCCATTCCGCCAGGACGCCGCTGGGTAGGAAAGTTACACACAGAAAATGTTGGAGGAACTCAGCGGGTTAGGCAGCGTCTATGGAAATGAATCAACAATTGACGTTCCGAGCTGAGACCGTTTTTTTCTGGACTGGAATGGAAGGGGGAAGGCCAGAATAAAAAGGCGGGGCAGAAGGAGGAGGATAGCTGTAAGGTGAAGTCCTTCAGCTGGGAAAGATAAAGGGATGGAGAGTAATACATCTGATTGGAAAGGAGAGGATATACCATGGGAGAAAGGGCAAGAGGAGTGTTAACAGTAGGAGGTGATATGCAAGTGAGAAGAGCCAGAGTGGGGGAAAGATGATGAGGAGAGGGGAAAGGATAACGTTTACTGGAAGGAGAAATCGATACTCATGCCATCTGGCTGGAGTTTATATAAAGAAACTATAAGGTGTTACTCTTCCACCCAGTGGTTGGCATCATCATGGCATAACAGGAATCCTTGGACCGACCTTTTGGAACGGGAATGAGAACAGGAATAAAATTGTTTGGTCAGAGGGAAGTTCCAGTTTTGGCAGATGAAACGGAATTGCTAGACGAAGCGATCCCTCCAGTTTACGCCGGGCCTCACCAACGTGGAGGAGCTGCATCAGGAGCACCGGATCCACCGGGTGTCGTGCTCATCTCGCTTTCAGGGAAAGCTGCCAGGAGGAACATTAGTGGAGAAGGACAAATGGAGGGAGCGATCTCTGCAGAAACCGGAAAGTATTGGTGAGGTGGTAAATATGTGTTTGGAGCACAAGACACTGGAACAGAATCAGGTCATTCGGCCCATCGAGTCTGCTTCCCCCATTTCATCATGGCTGATCCATTTCCCTCCTGAACTCATCCTTCTGCCCTCCCACCAGAACAATTCACGCCCGGAGTAATCAAGAACCTGTCAACCTCCGCCATATTTATAGTCCACTAACCTGCCAACACAGCCACCTGTGGCAACGAATTCAACAGATTCATCACCTACTGTTCTCAACCAGGCAATTATAGGGCGGTGAGGCTGACATCAGAAGTGCTAAATCTATTGGATTATCTAAAGGCAAGTCCTGCCGAATGGCCTCGGCCCGACACGTCGAATGTACTCTTTTCCATAGATACTGCCTGGCCTGCTGAGTTCCTCCAGCATTGTGTCTGTGTGTTGCTCGGATTTCCAGCATCTGCAGATTTTCTCTTGTTTCTGACAATCAGTTGCATTCATTTTTTACGGACAGGAAGGCTGGTTTAACATTTTATCTGCAACTGGACACTTCAGTTTTGAACACTGTGAGTGCGATGTTGTACTATGAATATGTTGCCCACTGTGCTCGAAATGTTTTTGTTCTATTTGTTTTCCTTCTCATAAAATGTGTGAATAATTTGTGTTTCTGTTGTTGTGAGTGCGGATTTGTCATGTGTCTGTGATGATGTTGCCGGTATGTTTATCAGAGCAGCTGTGTTTAATGTCATTTTCTGTTCACAACTGTAAAGGAAAATAAAACAATTGTTACTCCGGATCTGATGCAGCAATAAAAAGGGAAACACACAATGATAAAGAACACAATAATAAAAATACAATAAACATAAATACATAGGATAGCTTATATACACAGATTGATTGTATGTCTGTAAAGTGACACCTGGCTGTACATGAGGTGACTGACAGGAAATGATGAAGTAGTGGTGGTTGCGGGTTGCAGGAGTGGGTTAGTGGGAGGAGGTGTTGATTAACTTTGCTTCTTGGGGCGAGTAACTGTTTTGAGTAACTGGGGCGTTTCTGGTGTGGATGCAATGTAGCCTCCTCCATGACGGGATTGGGGCAACAGCCCGTGAGTCGGGTGGGTGGGATCCTTCATGATGTTACTGGCCTTTAGGCCACCTTTTTGTATCCATCTCCCTGATGGTGGACAGACACCTTTTTGTATCCATCTCCCTGATGGTGGACAGACACCTTTTTGTATCCATCTCCCTGATGGTGGACAGGCTGATGTCACTTTGGGCAGTTTGGACCGCCAGTTCAGAGCCTTCCTGTCAGCCGTGGTGCAGTTTCCGTACCGTGCAGTGATGCAACGAGCTAGGATATTCTCCACTGCGCACCTGCAGATTGAAATGCGTGTGGATATACAGTGCACAGCCCAGCTCTCTGCAGCCTCCTCAGAAAGCGGAGGGTCGGTGAGTTTACTGTGACGGTGTAGGATGTGTTCTGGCACCATGAGAGTTTGAGACTGCTGACAGTTTCCACTGCCACGTCACTGATGTAAAGAGCGATGTGAGAGGTGCGAGTTCTCCCAAAGTCAATAACCATCTCCTTTATCCTGCTGACATTGAGGAAGAGGCATCAGGCTTAGCGCTCTTCCACCTCCGCTCTGTCGGCCATCTCACAGTTGTTGGCGATGAGCCCCTCAAGTGTGGTGTCACAGGCGACCCTGACGATGTGATTACTCGGGTGCTTGACTGTGGAGTCATGTGTGAGCAGAGTGTACAGCAATGGGCTCAGCACACAGCCGTGGGGACACTGTGCTGAGGAGGACAGGAGACAGGAACAGATGTACATCCTGACCATCTGATGGATAGCATGATGGGTTGTTTTTGGTATTTCAAATTCTTCTTTCTGTTCTTCACTCAATGACATCTCTGCTGATACACCCTCCGGACCGTACGTAATGGATGTGTCCGGTTAAAGAAAGAGTTTCTGCTCTGTGTTCGGTAAGGACCAGTTGATAATAAATCAGCTGAGATCGTTCCGCATACAGGGTGGTAGAATGTAAATGCATCAGAGGTTTACATGTCAGGAGAAGGTGTCGTAGATAATCAGCGTCGCTGTGCAGTTCAAGACTGTCTGTACCTCGAAAGCAGAGCTGTCCTGCAAGTCTATTCCAGCAGAAGACTCCCATGTGTCCTGGAAACGGAAAATAAAGTCAGTTATAGTGTATCCCGCTGTCTGTCTGCACCTGGTGACATTTACAAAATCAATATGCTGACGGGCTGTCCCATCAGTGGCAGCCTTACACAGTCCCTTTAACCACGTTTCCATGGTAACATTATTAATGTCATTAATGGTTCGTGTCCAATCTCCCTCTCTTCGTCCGTGGAGTTCAAAAACTCTTTCTACTGCACGTCACGCTGGGATTCGAGCTCTTTGTTCTGTCGTCTGCTAACATTAAAACTTCATCCAGAATCCTGGATCCGGGCTGGACTCGGGCTGTCTTAGACTCTGTAGGTGGGTATATAAGAACATACGAAGATAATAATTAGGAGTAGGACTCGGCCATCTGGCCCATCGAGCCTGCTCCGTCATTCAATAAGATCATGGCTGATGTGGCCAAGGACTCACCTTCACCTACCTGTCCCTTAACCCTCCATAACCCTTAATTCCCATACGATGCAAAATCTATCCACCCTTGTCATAAATATATTTACTGAGGTTGCCTCTACTGCTTCATTTTGCAGAGAATTCTACAAATTCACCACTCCAGGAAAAGCAGTTCCATCTCATCTCCGTCCTAAATCTACTCCTCAGAATCTTGAGGCTATGTCCGGAAGTTCCAGTCTCACCTACCAGTGGAAGCAACTTTCCTGCCTAAATCTTATCTATCCCTTTCATAATTTTATATGTTTCCATAAGACCTCGTCTCATTCTTCTGAATTCCAGTGAATATGTCGCAGGTGTTTTAACCTCTGTCCACAATCATTGTGGAAAATCATTTATTTTACCATGAGATCATAGAGAGTCCACATTTGTGGAACGCTGAGTTTGAGTGAAATCATCTTGTGTTTGGTTCCAGTAGCAGACAAGTGTATGTGTCCATATCAGAACAGACGCGTTAGTTAGAACGTTCTTTCCCAACCGTCCACACTTATCACATCTGTACAGCTGTATTATCGCTCTGCTGAGGGGCTGTGGTCAGCACAATAATCTTAGTACTACAGACTTGCAACTGAATTGGATAAATACAGGCTGTCAAGTCACAAAGTTTTAACAGCACACAATTCTTTTAACCCTCTCTTCCCCCTCACTTCCCTTCTCTGTCTGCCACCCTCACCTTCTCTCCATATCTCTCCCACCAATCTCCGCCCTCTGAATGAGAGGGAAATCAGCTTGTATTTGGTTCCAGTAGCAGACAAGTGTGTATGAACTCCTCAGAACAGAGGAGTTAATTCAGAACGTTCTTTCCCATCCGTCTACACTTATCTCATCTGTACAGCTGTATTATCGCTCTACTGAGGGGTTGTGGTCAGCACAATGATCTTAGTTAACAGACTTGCAACTGAATTGGATAAATACCGGCCATCGAAAAAATCATAAAGCTTTAACAACACACAACACTTTTAACCCTCTCTTCCCCCTCCCTACCCTTCTTTCACTACATCTCTCCCCCCACCCTTCCCCCACTCTCCACCCTCTGAGTTAGAGGGAGCTCAGCTTGAGTTCGGATCCAGTAGCAGACAAGTGTGTGTGACTTTATCAGAACAGAGGAGTTAATTCAGAACGTTCTTTCCCAACCGTCCACACTTATCTCATTTGTACAGCTGTATTATCGCTCTACTGAGGGGTTGTGGTCAGCACAATGACCTTAGTTCTGCAGACTTGCAACTGAATTGGATAAATACAGGCTATCGACGAAGTCACAAACTTTCACAGCATACAACTGTTTTAACCCTCTCTCCCCCGCCCCCTCACCTTCTCTCCATTCTCCTCCCTCTGAGTTACAGGGAAATCAGCTCATGTTTCTATCTGGGAAAAATCCACAAGGTCCCAAAGCTTTAACAACACACAGCTCTTTTCACTGTCTCTGCCCGCCCCCCTCCCCTTCTCTCCATTCTCCTCCCTCTGATTACAGGGAAATCAGCTTGTGTTTCTATCTAGGAAAAATCCACAAGCTCCCAAAGCTTTAACAACACACAGCTCTTTTGATTTCATATTTCAAATGTTCTTCCACAGGGCTGATGACTATAAATGCTTTGGCGCTGCCAGTTCAGAGAGCTGACACGTACCTGCTGTCACAGAGAAGGCACAGCACTGCTACTGCTTTAGAAGTTTTCATAAGTTCAGCTTGTCGTCTAAAACTCTGACAAACTTCGATAAATGCATGATAGACAGTATCTTGACTGGTTGCATCACAGCCTGGGACAGAAACCGGTTCCGATGAACGGAAAATTCTACAGAAAGTGCTGGACATCTCCCAGCCAGCAAAAAAAAATAGCACATCGACAAGAAGTGCTGCCACAAGAAAGCAGCATCAATGATAACACCCCCCACCCGCTCAGGCCACGCTCTCTTCCCGCTGCTGCCTTGGGGAAGGAGGTCCCACACGCATGGACACATTTTCCAGGCCTCTGCAACTCATCGTCTCAGCATTATGAGTTTGTCGGTCTTCGTGTGTAGTTTATTTTTATTTTATAACATTTTTCTGTTCTACTGTGCATGCCCGTAAGAAAATGAATATCATGGTCGTACATGGTTATGTATATGTACTTTCATAATAAGTTTAATTTCAAATTTGAGCAAAGACGCAAAAGCACACAGACATCCATCCAAAGGCAGAATGAGACACACACTCACAAACTCACACTCACATACTCACACACACACTCACACACTCAGACTAACAGACACACACACACAAACACACTCACACACACACACAGTCTGACACACTCACACTCACACACACACTCACTCACACAGACACACACACTCACTCACACACACACTCACTCACACAGACACACACTCACACAGACACACACACTCACACACACACTCACTCACACAGACACACACTCACTCACACCCACTCACACAGACACACACACTCACTTTCACAGTCAGACACACACACTCAAACACCGATCCACACGTGCTCGCGCAGAGAGGCACACATTGACATAAATGTGCACACAGGCCATGAGACTCATACGAAACACAGACAGACACACACGTGCTCGCACAGACACATGCTGTGTACAGTACATGCACACTCACACACATCAATAGAAGCAAACAAGCACACAGACTCAAATACACATGCAGACATCACAAGAATCCCGGCCCTGTTGCAAGGCCTGTGGAAAGGATGTGGGAGTGTCCTTTTGAAATGGAGATGAGGAAGAATTTCTTAAACCAGAGATTAGTGAATCTGTGAAATTCCTTGCTACAGCCAGGGGTGGAGGTCGTCATTATTAATATTTAAGGCAGAGGTTGATAGATCCTTGACTGGTCAGGGCATGGAGGGATACAGGGAGAAGGCAGGAGACTGGAGCTGAGAGGGATAATGAATCAGCCGTGTTGAAATTACCGTGCAGACTCGATGAGCCAAATGGCCTAATTATTCTCCTGTAACTTTTGGTCTCATAACAAACTCTCATTCAATGTCAGCAAGAGCAAGGAGCTGATTATTAACCCCAGAGGGAGGGAACGGGAGGTCCATGAGCCAGTCCTCATCGGGGATCAAAGGTGGACAGGGTCACCAGTCTCAAACCTTTGTAATCACCTTCAAGGCTCTTCATCTCATGTTATTAATATGCATTATTATTATTATTATATTTATTTATTTATTTTCTTTTGTATTTGCATAGTTTGTTGTTTTTGTTTGCATATGATTTCCTTTTTCTTTTGTCTGTCCTGTTGAGTACAGTTTTTTATGTTGGCGCGTGGCCAAGTGGTTAAGGCTTTCGTCTAGTGATCTGAAGGTCGCTAGTCGAGCCTTGGCTGAGGCAGCGTGTTGTGTCGTTGAGCAAGGCATTTAACCTCATATTTGCTCTGCGACGACACCGGTGCCAAGCTCTATGGGTCCTAGTGCCCTTCCCTTGTACAACATCGGTGGCGAGCAGAGGGGAGACTTGCAGCATGGGCAACTGCCGGTCTTCCATACAACCTTGCCCAGGCCTGCGCCCTGGAAACCTTCCAAGGCGCAAATCCATGGTCTCGCGAGACTAACGGATGCCTGTTTGTGAATTCTATTATGGTTCTTTGCTTTACTGAGCTTGCCCACAGAAAAACGAATCTCGGGATTCCAGCAGAAGTGGTTCAGGCAGGTTCGATGTTGTCGTTTAAAGTTAAATTGGATAGAAATATGGACAGGAAAGGAACGGGGGGTTATGGGCCGAGTGCAGGTTGGTGGGACTAGGTGAGAGTAAGAGTTCGGCACGAACTAGAAGGGCCGACATGGCCTGTTTCCGTGCTGAAATTGTTATACGGTTATATGAGCGGTTGGTCATGACGAGAATTAACTCCTGCCTGTGCATGGACCTGGACCCACTGCAATTTGCTGATCGCCACAATCTGTCCACAGCAGATGCATTCTCACTGTCTCTCCACTCAGCCTTAGATCAGCAGGACAATAGCAATACACAAGTCAGGCTGCTGATTACAGCTCAGTGTTCAACACAATCAGACCCTCAATTGTAATCAACAAGCTCCAAACCCTGGGCCTCTGTACCTCCTTCTGCAACTGGATCCTCACCAGGAGACCACAGTCTGTGTGGATCAGAAATAACATCTCCTCCTTGCTGACAATCAACACTGACACACCTCAACGATGCGTGCTCAGCCCACTGCTCTGCTCTCTCCACACCCTCGTCTGTGTGTATAGACACATATATAACCTTGACCTCAACATCATTAAGACAAAGGAATTCATTGTGGATTCAGGAAGGGGAAGTCGAGGAACACACACCAGTCCTCATCGTAGGATCAGAAGTGAAAAGGGTGAGCAGTTTCCATTTCCTGACTGTCAACATCTCTGAGGAACTATCCTGGGCCCAACATATTGATGCAGTTACAATGAAGGCACAACATCGGCTATATTTCATTCGGAGATTGAGGGAATCGGTCTGTCACTAAAGACACTTGCAAATTTCTACAGATGTACTGTGGAGAGCATTCTAACTGGTGTTGTCACTGTCTGATGTGGAGAGGCCACTGCACAGGATCGGAAAAAGCTGCAGAAAGTTGTAAACTCAGCCAGCTCCTTCATGGACACTGGACTCCACAGCATCCAGGACACAGTCAAAAGATGATGCCACAAAAAGGTAGCGTCCATCATTAAGCCCCCATCACCCAGGACAGGCCGTCTTCTCATTGATAACATCAAGGAGGATGTACAGGACCCTGGAGACACACTCAACGTTTCAGGAACAGCATCTTCCCCTCTGCCATCAGATTTCTAAATGGACAATGAACTCCAGAACACTTCCTCAGTATTTTCCCTCGCTTTTTGCAGTGCTCTTCAAATTTAATTTTATACATACTGATTGTAATTTGTAGCTTTTATCACTAGATATTGCAATGTACTGCTGTCACAAAACAACAAATTTCACCACATATGCCAGTGATATGAAACCTGATTCTGATACACAAACACACACAGCTGGGCTCAGACACACAACACTCCCACATTCCTCCCATTGTGACTCCCTGCTTGCTCCGTGGCCCCCGGTATGAAGCTCAAACTGTTGCAACACCTACCCTTTAAATTCACGTCTGAGGCTGTATTATATCTGTTCACTGTTTGAGATCGATATTAAATGACAAGCATTGAATGGGAAGGAGGGTTTGAATACAAGAATAAAGATTTCCTCTGAAGGTATATGGGGTCCTGGTGAGAGCGTACATGGAACACTGTGCCCAGGTCTGGTCTCCCTCCCAGAGTCAGCCTGTGGGATGAAGGGAATGAGTGAAGATTTCCCAGCTTGATAAGGGAGGTGAGGTAGTGTCCTCAGAAATAGTATACTGACTTGTCCTGTCTCAAAATTAGAGAACAAAGGCCTGTATTGTGCTATAGGTTTTCTATGTTTTTAAACACTCGATTTCCATACATTCCACATGTTTCCATACATTCCACACTTTTACATAAAGGAGATGTTGTTGATATTGGCCTACAACAAGGAGGATCAGACGGGGAGCTCCAGGTTTTAGAATGGGCACTACTACAACCATTGTCCATGAGGAAAGTCGATGGCCAAACCTCAAAATACGATTCAAAACGTTAATATTTTCAAAAAAGGAAATTTGATACATACCTGTTGAATCAAGAATTTCTTCTACAAGTTCCTGATACATTTTGTTCCCATTCACAACTCTCTACTCTGCCCTTTTCCTTATAAAACTGGCAACCCCACCCCTCTGCCAACTAACCTGTCAAGCCGAACGACAATATAATCCTACACAGGAATAAAAACTTAAAATGTGCAGGTTTCCTGAATAGATATAACATTGGAAAACTTTGACAAATGAGAAGTAAACTTCTTAAAGTCGTGACCATTATAAATCAGAGTTCTCGCATTTCATTGCAATATTTTAATCCTGTTATGTATGTTCACAAGTAGACTGGGATAGAGACACCCCACCCAACAAATCTTCATTTTTAAAGCCTCCAACAAAACACCAGTTACACCAAGATACCTTTCAGCAGCTTTCACAATAATTTCAATTTACTCAGTAGGATGGGATGCCTGAGCAGTACAATTCACCACATCATTTATAAACATCACAAACTTCATTTTATCCGGCAGTGAAGTATCTTTGGTGGGAGAACTGTGATGCTGGCATATCCACTGACGTCACAGTCTGTGCTCTGACTGGGAACACTTTATCCAGTTTACCTGCTCTGCTTGCTGTACTTGTCCATAACAGGCCCTTCTGCTCCTTGTGTTGTTCTGAACCAACTGAACCGGACATTTCATGCCTTACTAAACCAATCCCTCTGCCTACACAAGGAACACATCCCTGTATTCTCCACACATTCAGGTGGTATCTAATAGACTCCATCACATCTGCCTCCACCACCACCCCTGACATTCATTCCAGACACCCGTCACTATGAGTATAAAAAACAAAACTTGAAACACAAATCTCCCTTACAATTCTGAGTCAGGTTTTTAACATCTTTTATAACTGTTTTTTTAAGCAGCAGCTGTGCCGAGAAAAGATGCAAAATTACACTAAATTACAAAATTCATAAATAGTGCAAAAAGGACCAATGAGGTAGTTTTTTTCTCTTTTCTCCTGAAGTGCATGCCCTCAGGTATTAGACATTTCCTCCATAGAGATCAAAATACGGGTTGTCCACTCTGTCTGTGCTTCTCACGTTCCTGTAAATGTCTGTCAGACCTCCCTCAGCCTCAACCACTCCAGAGAAACTAGATCCCGAGATCGTCCATTCTCACTTTATTCAGGCAGCATCCTGTTTAGCCTCTTCCACTCACCATCCAAAACCTCTGCATTATTCCTACATTAGAATGCAATTCTCCAGATGCAACATCACTGCCTGACACTGGAACCAGTATCTGGAGTTGTGAACTCGGATTCCAAGCTCCCTCTGTAGATCAATACTGTCCAATCCCGCCCCATGAATATAACCGCAAGGGGGTAATGCTGAGCCTTTATAACACTCTAGTCAGACCACACTTGGAGTATTGTCAATAGTGTTGGGCTCCATATCTCAGAAAGGATCGGTCGTCATTGGAGAGAGTCCAAAAGAGGTTCAAAAGGATGATTTTGGGAATGAAGTGGTTAACATATGAAGAGCATTTGGCAACTTTTAGCTTGTACACCCTGGAATTCTGAAGAATGCAGAGGGGATCTCATTGAAACCTGTTGAATGATGAAAGGACCAGATAAGGTGGATGTGGAGAGGATGTTTCCGATGGTGGGGCTATCAAAATCCAGAGGGCACAGCCACAAAAAATGAGGGTCCACCTTTTCAAACAGAGGTAAGTTTATAGTTTTTTATTAGACAGGGAGTATTGGATCTGTGGAATGCTCTGCACAGACTGCGGTAGAGGCCAAGTCTGTGGGTATATTTAAGGCAGAAGTTGATTGTTTCCTGATCGGTCAGGGCATCAAAGGATATGGTGAGAGGTCAGGTGTATGGAATTGAGTGTGATCCGGGATCAGCCATGACAGAAAGGCAGCAGACTCGATGGGGTGAATGGCTTAATTCTGCTCCAATTACTTATGGTCTTATGGACACAAACCCCCTGAATCATGATGAATCTCCTCTGCAGTCTTCCAGCACTAAACATCCTTTGTATGGAAAGCTAAGAAGAACTGAATACAACTTTTCAAGAACTTTGGCAAGTCAGGCACCATCTATTGGGGGGAATGGAGTCGATGTTTGGGACAGAACCTCTCTCTTACAGCACTGACACAGACCTTTCGGCCCAACCTTTCCATGCTGTACTGCGGTACACTTAAACAAATCCCTCTGCCTGTCTTTGACACAGAACATAGAAATCTACAGCACATTACAGGCCCTTCAGCCCACAATGTTGTGTCGACCATGTAACCTACTCTAGAAACTGCCTAGGAGTTCCCTATCGTATAGCCGTCAATTTTTCTAAGCTCCATGTGCCTATCTAAAAGTCTCTTACAATACCCTATTGTAACTGCATCTACCACCATTGTTGGCAGTGCAGTATGACTTGGATAGTTCAGGTGAGTGGGAAAATTCATGGCAGATGCAATTTAATGCGGATAAATGTGAGGTTATCCGCTTTGGTGGCAAAAACAGGAAAACAGATTATTATCTGAATGGTGGCCGATTAGGAAATGGGAAGGTGCAACGAGACCTGGGTTTCATTGTACACCAGTCATTGAAAGTGGGCATGCAGGTACAGCAGGCGGTGAAAAAGGCGAATGGTATGCTGGCATTTATAGCGAGAGGATTCGAGTACAGGAGCAGGAAGGTACTACTGCAGTTGTACAAGGCCTTGGTGAGACCACACCTGGAGTATTGTGTTCAGTTTTGGTCCCCTAATCTGAGGAAAGGCATCCTTGCCATAGAGGGAGTACAAAGAAGGTTCACCAGATTGATTCCTGGGATGGCAGGACTTTTATATGAGGAAAGACTGGATCGACTAGGCTTATACTCATTGAAATTTAGAAGATTGATGGGGGATCTTATTAAAACATATAAAATCCTAACGGGATTGGACAGGCTAGATGCAGGAAGATTGTTCCCGATGTTGGGGAAGTACAGAACGGGGGGGGGGGGTCACAGTTTGAGGATAAAGGGGAAGCCTTTTAGGACCGAGATTGGGAAAAACTTCTTCACACAGAGAGTGGTGAATCTGTGGAATTCTCTGCCACAGGAAGCAGTTGAGGCCAGTTCATTGGCTATATTTAAGAGGGAGTTAGATATGGCCCTTGTGGCTAAAGGGATCGGGGGTATGGAGAGAAGGCAGGTACAGGGTTCTGAGTTGGATGATCAGCCATGATCATACTGAATGGCGGTGCAGGCTTGAAGGGCCGAATGGCCTACTGTACCTATTTTCTATGTTTTTCTATGTTTCTATTCCAGACACCATCCACACTCTGTGTGAAAAACTTAACCCCTGACATCCCCCTTGTACCGACTTCCAAGCACCTGAAAACTATGTCCCCTCCTGTTAGTCATTTCCCTCCCTCTTTCATATCCACATTCCTTTTGTAGTGAGGTGACCAGAGTTGAACACAGTACTGCAAGTGGGGACTAAATGTCTCCTAATATAGCTTCACCATTCCCTCACAGCTCTTGAACTCAGTCCCACGGTTGATGAATCCATCACACCAGACGCCTTCTTAACAACACTGCCAACCTGTACAGCAGCTTTGAGTGTCGTATGGACACGGACCCCAAGATCTCTCTGACCCTCCACACTGCCAAGAGTCTTACCATTAATGTATCATTCTGTGTTCAAAATTGACCTGTCAAACTGATCCGCTTCACACGTATCTGGGTTGAACTCCATCTGCCACTTCTCAGCCCAGTTCTGCATCCTATCTATTTTCCGCTGTAATCTCTAACAACCCTCCAGACTCTCCACAACACCCCCAACTTTTGTGTCATCAAGTCAAGTCGCTTTTATTGTCATTTCGACCATAAACTGCTGGTACAGTACACAGTAAAAACAAAACCACGTTCCTCCAGGACCCTGGTGCTACATGAAACAACACAAAACTACACTAGACTGTGTGAGACAGCACAAGGCTACACCAGACTAGGTAAAACAACATAAAAACTGCACTAGACTACAGCCCTGCACAGCACTACATAAAGTGCACAAAACAGTGCAGGGCAGTACAATAATTAATAAACAAGACAATAAGCACAGTAGAGGACAAATTACAATATAATAATAAATGATGTAGATGTCAGTCTAGACTCTGGGTATTGAGCAGTCTGATGGCTGGGGGGAAGAAACTGTTGCACAGTCTGGTCGTGAGAGCCCGAATACTTCGGTACCTTTTGCCAGATGGCAGGACGGAGAAGAGTTTGTGTGAGGGGTGCAATAGACAATAGGTGCAGGAGTCGGCCATTCGGCCCTTCGAGCCAGCACTACCATTCACTGTGATCATGGCTGATCATCCACAATCAGTACCCCGTTCCCGTCTTCTCCCCATATCCATTGACTCCGCTATCATTAAGAGCTCTATCTAACTCTTTCTTGAAAGCATCCAGAGAATTGGCCTCCATTGTCTTCTGAGGCAGAGCATTCCACAGATCCACAGCTCTCTGGGTGAAAATGTTTTTCCTCAACCCCGTTCTAAATGGCCTACCCCTTATTCTTAAACTGTGGCCCTGTTCTGTACTCCCCAACATTGGGAACATGTTTCCTGCCTCCAGTGTGTCCAATCCCTTAATAATCTTATATGTTTCAATCAGATCCCCTCTCATCCTTCTAAATTCTAGTGTATACAAGCCCAGTCGCTCCAATCTTTCAACATATGACAGTCCCGCCATACCGGGAATTAACCTTGTGAGCCTACGCTGCACTCCCTCAGCAGCAAAAATGTACTTCCTCAAATTTGGAGACCAAAACTGCACACAATACTCCAGGTGTAGTCTCACCGGGGCCCTGTACAACTGCAGAAGGACCTCTTTGCTCCTATACTCAATTCCCCTTGTTATGAAGGCCAACATGCCATTAGCTTTCTTCACTGCCTGCTGTCCTGCATGCTTACTTTCAGTGACTGATGTACAGGAACACCCAGATCTTGTTGTACTTCCCCTTTTCCGAACTTGACAACATTCAGAGCATAATCTGCCTTCCTGTTCTTGCCACCAAAGTGGATAATCTCAAATTTATCCGCATTAAACTGCATCAGCCACGCATCTGCCCACTCACCCAACCAGTCCAAGTCACACGGCATTCTCATAACATCCTCCTCACATTTCACACTGCCACTCAGCTTTGTGTCATCTGCAAAGTTGCTAATGTTATTTATAATCCCTTCATCTAAATCATTAATGTATATTGTAAGTAGCTGCGGTCCCAGCACCGAGCTTTGCGGTACCCCACCAGTCACTGCCTGGCATTCTGAAAAGGACCAGTTAATCCCTACTCTTTGTTTCCTGTCTGCCAACCAATTTTCTATCCATGTCAGTATCCTACCCCCAATACAATGTGCTCTAATTTTGCCCACTAATCTCCTACGTGGGACCTTATCAAAGGCTTTCTGAAAGTCCAGGTACACTACATCCACTGGCTCTCCCTTGTCCATTTTCATAGCTACACCCTCAAAAAATTCCAGAAGATTAGTCAAGTGTGATTTCCCCTTTGTAAATCCATGCTGACTCAGACCAATCCTGTTACTGCTATTAAAATGTGCTGCTATTTCATCTTTTATAATTGACTCCAGCATCTTCCCCACCACTGATGTCAGATTAGCTGGTCTATAATTCCGATTTCTGTCTCCCTCCTTTCTTAAAAAGTGCGATAACATTAGCTACCCTCCAATCCACAGGAACACATCCTGAATCTATAGGGCATTGGAAAATGATTAGCAATGCGTCCACGATTTCTAGAGCCACCTCCTTAAGTACTCTGGGATGCAGACCATCGATTCTGGGGATTTATCACCCTTCAGTCCCATCAGTCTATCCAACACCATTTTCTGCCTAATGTGAATTTCCTTCAGTTCCTCCGTTACCTTAGGTCCTCCGGCCACTATTACATCTGGGAGATTGTGTCTTCCCCAGTGAAGACAGATCCAAAGTATCTGTTCAACTCGTCTGCCATTTCTTTGTTTCCATAATAAATTCACCCGTTTCTTTCTTCAAGGGCCCAACTTTGGTCTTAATTAATGTTTTCCTCTTCACATATCTAAAAAGCTTTTACTATCCTCCTTTGTATTCTTGGCTTGCTTACCTAATCTTTTCTCCCCGTTTTGCCTTTTTAGGTATCTTCTGTTGCTCTTTAAAAGTTTCCCAATCCTCTGGCTTCCCCCTCATCTTTGCTATGTTATACTTCTCTTTTATTTGTATACTGTCCTTTACTTCCCTTGTCAGCCACCGACGCCCCTTACTCCCCTTCGGATCTTTCTTCCTCTTTGAATGAACTGACCCTGCACCTTCTGTATTATTGCCAGAAATACCTGCCACTGGTGCGTGGGGCCCCTCACAACACTGTTAGCCTTGCGGGGCAGCGTGTGATGTAAATGTCTGTAATCAGCGGGGCCTTCTGGGAGTTGTAGTCATACCCCTCGCCTCCTCGTACACTCCCTGCAAAGACATTTTTCCTCAGCTGCCACAAGTTTTGCCGGAACGGACTGACTGAGGCGACGAAGGAGAACCGCGCCCGTCCTTGTGGACGCCGAGTCCGGCGACCATCGACAGCAGCGACTCGCTGAACTTCGCCATGGCCATGGAGCGGAAGAGGAGGGGCCGAACATGGGGCAGATTTCCACCAGCCTATCGTAGCGCAGACCCACCACTAACCCCTGCTGTCAGTGGCTATATTGCCTGTCGGTCAAATCAGAACTCACACGGTGATTAGTTAATATGAACGTCAGTCAGCCTCCTGTCCTGACGCGCTTGAGTTTGGATTTACTGTATATCGGGGACTGGAAGCCCATATATTTGAATGTGTTTGGTAAAGCAAATTGGGAGAAATGTAAGTTTTTATGTGATGATGCATCAGTCTCCGAGTAACACTATTAATAATAGAAGGGCACAGGCCGTGATGAGGAAGGCGGTGATTTACTGGAATTATATTGAGATAATATTTGAAGGGATATTAAACTTGGAGGTGTTTGCGATGTGGTTAAGGAAATGGGGGGATTTGAAATGATCATATTATTCCAGTGTTGATTAATGAGGGCAAAATGATTGTGACTGAAACAGGGGAGGTTGTGTTACTGGCTGGGTCATTTGCTGTCATTCAAAATCAAGACCATTTAAGTGAAGAAGTTAAACAATGTAGGGATATGTTTTTCAGTGAATAAATACCCTGATGTGTTGGAACCCAGTCATAGTATCACTGATGTAGAGTTTTCTTTGCAGAAATTTAAGAAATCTATTATTAATTCAGGTCAGGCACCCCAGGAAAGTGTGATATATGTAATTGTAATTCTCTCTCGTGAAAATATTAAATTTTTGAATTGTGTTTGGAGATCAGGCCATCTTCTTCCCTCATGCAATATGGCAGCAGTTGTGCCTGTTCTGAAACCTGGGAGATCCCCGTCTGATCCTTCTCGTTTTGGGCCTATATCGTTAATGTCTCATTCATGTAAACTGATGGAATGTATGGTAATCGAGTGCTTGAGTTATATTTTGGAAAAGAGAGGTGATATAGCATTTTATCAGAGTGGATCTTGGAAGGGCAGAATAACATTAGATTCAGTTTTAGATTTGGAAGATGATATTAGGAAAGCACAGTTAAATAAAGATGTTGTAATAGCAGTATTATTTGCTATTGTTACCACATATGATATGTTATGGACGGAAGGACTTTTGATCAAATTTTGGAGATTAGGAATGAGTGTAGATTGCATAATTTATCTGAGTGTTTTATTTGGACGGACTGTGCAGGAATGGGTGGGCACATGATATGAAATTATATGATTAAATTCTTGAGGAATGGTCTGTCATAAGTTTTCCAGACATGCGGATGGATAATAAACTGACATGGAAACACCCTATCAGTAAAATAATTTATATGTGTGGCTATTCTAGGGTGCAACAGGAAAATCTTTGTTGATTTTCTATATTTGTTTAATTCAATCTGTTCTTGATACTGGCTGTGTGGCTTAAGGATCAGCTTCATCTTCAACTTTATTCTGTTTGGGTGTGATACCAGCACAGGCTTTAAGATTGTGTTGTGGTGCAGTAAGGTCGTCTCCTGTTTCGGCTTTACTGGTTGAAATAGGATAATTGCCCTCACAATGACAGAGGGTGAAGTTGCTGTTAACATACTGGATTAATTTGAGGGGTAAAGAAATATCATCATGTTAAAGGTGTGATAGAGGACTGTTGGGAACATCACAAGAAGAATGTTTTTAGTTCTGGGTGGCTGGGTTCTTATCAAGCTGGGAATATGGGTGTATTGGATGATACAACATCTCCCACTGTAGCTTTCTCTGTAGCACCACCTTGTTTTTCCAATGACTTCAGTTGATTTTAGGTAACACAATAGGATTATGTTCTGCCTGAGAGTCTGCTGGTTCATCGGTATATTAATGAAAGTTGTTATCATACGGAAACCATTTTTACAGATGGATGAAATGATAATTTAACTGGGAATGTTGGTGTGGCTGTTTTCTTTCTTTGTGTCTGAATTGCAGGTAATGATAAAGAAATGACTTACCAGCCACTAATCAGTACATGATGCATAATTCATTGTCATCCTTTTAGGCTTACAGTGGGTGGAAGAAATTGGTCCATGCTAATTTGTAATTTCTTCAGAATCCTTTTCGGTTTTGATAAGACTTAAAACAGGTTATTCTAGCAGTAGGTCAGATTTGCTGTTAGAAACTCATCAAACAGTATTTCATATACAAGGTTTGGTTCATATGTCTACACATTATGGATCCTGCACAGCGCACTGTTGAGGGAAATGATCAGGCTGACTGTTTAGCAAAAACACCTGTTAAAAGTTCAGCTGTGGAAATCAACCTTCCACTTAGCAAATCAGAAGCTAAGGGTTAAGAATTAGTGGCTTATGGCAAGACTTGTAAGATAATGGACACAAGGACAGACACCTTTACAGAATACATAAACCTGTTGGGTTTATAGAAGAAGGCCTGAAAACAAGAAGGGGGAAGGAATTATATTGACAGAACTTGGAATTGTCCACACTATGCTTAATTATACCTTGTATCTAATTGGAAAACTTCATTCTGTGTCATGTACATTTTGACATTATGAAACTGTTAAACACATACTATTTCAGTGTGAAGCATATCAGGCTGAAAAATCAATTGCAGTCTCAGTATGAACTTTGGGGGCCAGATGGGAGTGACTTTAAGCTAATTCACAGCATTTACTGGGAAAAGGCATGTAATAATGGTAATGTCACAATTGTAATGAGGGATTTCAATATGCAAGGGGATTGGGAAAATCAGGTTGGTGTCAGATCACAAGAGAGGGAATTTGTTGAATGCCTACGAGATGGCTTTTCAGAGCAGCTTGTGCTTGGGCCGACTTGGGGAAAGGTCACCCTTCATTGGGTGTTGTACAATAACCCTGACCTTATTCAGGAGCTTAAAGTAAAGGAACCTGTCAGAGGCAGTGATCATAATATAATTGAATTCATACTGCAATTTCATAGGGAGAAGCTTAAGTCACATGTATCAGTCTCACAATGGAATAAAGGGAATTACAGAGGCATGAGAGAGGTGAATTGGAGGAGGATACTGGTGGGAGGACGGTGAGCAGAGGTGGCTGAAGCATCTGGGAATAGCTCACAAGGTGCAGGATAGACATGTCTCACAGAAGAAGTTCTCAAGTGGCAGGGGTAGGCACCCGTGGCTGACAAGGGAAGTTAGGGACTGCTTAAAACCTGAGGAAATGTCATATAAGGTAGCACAAGTGAGTGGGATGCTGGATTATTGGATTCTTTGAAAATCCAAAAAAAGGCAACTAACAAGCAATAAGAACGTTAAAGATGAAATATGAGGCAAATGAGCCAATAATAAAATAAAGCTGGACACTCAGAGTTTTTTTTCCCAGTTAAATAAGGAGTGAAACGGAGATGAGAGTTGCCATTGGACGACTGGAAAATGATGCTGATGGGGGACAAAGAAATGGCAGATGACTTATTGAATACTTTGCAACAATCTTCACTGTGGAAGACACAACAGGATTGAGTGACTTTGCTGTTACAAAGGAAAAAGTGCTGATCAAACTCAAAGGTCTTAAGGTGGATGAGTCATCTGGACCAGATGGACTACATCCCAGAGTCCTGAGGGATGTTGAAGAGATAATGGATGCATTGGTCACGATCTTTCAAGAATCACTTGATCCTGGCATGGTCCAGGAGGACTGGAAAATAGAAAATTGCACATTTCGGAAGGGAGAAAGGCAAAAGAAAGGAAATTATAGGCCAGTTAACTGAACCGCAGTAGTTGGGATAGTATTGTAGTCTTTTTTTGAGGAGGAGTTTTCAAGGTATTTGGAGACTGATGATAAAATAAGTCAATGTCAGCATGATTTCTGTGAAAGAAAACCGGGCCTAACAAACCTTTAGAGGTCTTTGAGGAAGTGAAGAGGAGGGTGGACAAATGAGAGGCAGTGGATATCATTTACTTGGATTTTCAGAAGGCCTTTGATAAGGTAGCACACACGAGGCTGCTGAACACTATAAAATCCTATGGCATTACAGGAAAGATACTGGCATGGACAGAGGAATGGCTGACAGGCAGGAGGCAGCGAGTGGGAATAAATAGGGCTTTTTCAGGTTGGCTGCCAGTGACTAGTGGTGTTCCTCAGGGGTCAGTGTTGGGACTGCCACGTTGTTTGTCAGTGATTTAGATAATGTAATTGATGGCTTTGTGGCAAAGTTTGTGGATGATGCAAAGAAAGGTGCAGGGGTAGGTAGTGCTGAGGAAGCAATACGATTACAGCAGGACTTGGACAAATTGGAAGAAGTGTTAAAAACATGGCAGATTGAATACAGTGTTGGGAAATATATGATCATGCATTTTGATCCAAGGAATAATATTACTCAGTGTTATTTAACTAGACAGAAAATTCACAGGTGCCAGGGACTTAGGAGTTCTCCTGCAAGAGTCCCAGAAGGTTATTTCACATTTTGAGTCTGTGATAAAGAAGGGAAATGCAATGCTGGCTTTTCTCTGAAGGGGAATAGAATATTTAAGCAAGGAAATAATGCTGAGCATTTATAAGACACAAGTTAGGCTGTACTTGGAGTTTAATCAACGTTTTGGGTCCCATATCTTAGAGAGGAAAGGGGAGTCTCATTGAAACCTACCGAGTGTTGAACGGACTAGATAGAGTGGATGTGGAGAGGTTGTTTCATGTGGTGGGGATACCCAGACTAGAGGACACAGTCTCAACATTGAGGGGACCTTGTGAACAGAGGTCAGGAGGAATATTTTTAGCCAGAGAGTAGTGACCCTGTGGAATACTCTATCACAGACTGCGGTGGAGGTCAAGGCTGTGGGTATATTTAAGGCGGAGGTTGATCATTTCCTGATCGATCAGGCCATCAAAATACATGGAGAGAAGGCAGGTGTATGGGGTTGAGTGGGATCCGGGATCAGCCATGATGGAATGGCGGGGCGGAGTCGATGGGCTGAACGGTCTAATTCTGCTCCTGTGTGTTATGGTCTGACCAAGATTCACCCTGACCCCCCTCCCCCAGTCAGCACCGCCCCCACTTGTCCCATTTAACCTGTCTCAGTGAAGGTGGACTTTAGGACCCGGGGGAGCTCAGGACCCGCCGCCCCGCGGCTGCTGCTGAATCCGCGGTGTTTCTGTTCCGTTGTCGGATGCGGTGAACGAGTTAAAATTGACGGATCGATAATTCTCATCTCGTGTTTATTTCACTCTCCGCACATTTATATTTACAGGGACTTTACTCCTGACGCCGGTCCCAGGACCCGACCCGATTACAAACCCGGAGCGGAACCGGAGCAGATTCTCAGCCACTGGTTTACATTCCGAGGCCAGAAGAGAGGATAAAGTTTCCCCGTGAATTTATTCCCAGTGAAGGTGTGGAGATGGGACTTGGTCTCCGCGTTGTAAAATGAAACTGTCCCGGACTGGTAACTGAGATAAACTCCCACCCTCCCGGGGATGGGACCGGCAGGGAGACGGGGCCCAGGGGAGGGGAACACGTCACAATCCCGATGTAATACGTCATCAACCCGCCCGATGACCCAGAATCCGGTCTCCGGCCTCAGTCTGACCCATCCCTTCCTCTCCACAGACTCTGCGGCGACTCCCAGACACCAGATCCGATTCCCCGTCACCTCCACCTCCCAGTAATGTCTCCCCGATGTGAATCCCTCCGATCCCAGCACACAAGTCCAGTATGTGAATCTCTTCCCGGTGTCAGGGAGATTCCTCCGGGTCCGGGTCCATCTCACACTCTTCCGATCCTCAGACACCTCGAGATACGGATGCGCCGTTTCCACATCCAGGGTGACAGAGACTGGGGGGAGAAGCAGAGAATTAGAGAGTCCCCGGGGATCGGGGGGAGACTGGGGCAGCGCTGCCCCGGGGATCGGGGGGAGACTCGGTCAGCGCGGCCCCGGGGACCAGTGGAAAGGCCGCTAGGCCTCAGGCGCGGTCGGATGGCCGACAGGAACCTTTCCCGAGGTTTGAAAGACGAAAGCGGATGGACAACTAAAGTCTCCCCAAGGGTTTCCGCTGGACGGAGAGCAGAGATTTCCCGATCAAACAGACACAAAATGCTGGAGGAACCGAACGGGTCAGGCAGCATGTGTGGAGAGAGATGGACAGTCTACATTTCAGGTCGACATCTTCCCTCATGAACGGAAATACATAGGGGAGATAAACAGCAGAAACTAGAGCGGGATAGGGATGGATTAAGATGGGCAGGGGCTGGGTGACTGGATTATCAGGAGGTCACAGAGTTTCTTCGGCCCAACTTGTTCGTGCCGAGCAGCTTCCTTTAATGAGCTAGTCCCATTTGTCCATTATTCCTTTCACCTTTCTTATCCACGTACCTGCCAAGATCTATTTTAAAACATTCTCCCTGTACCCATCTCTACAGTTGACCAAGGGCCCCCTGTAAACAGAGATAACCCTCTTCCCCTTCCACTTTATCTTTTCTGTTACTGATTTTTCACCTGGAGCCTACCAGCCTTCTCCTTCCCACCCGCCCCCCCGCCCACCTTCTTTATTGGGCCTCTGCCCCTTCCCTCTACATCCTGACGAAAGGTTTCGGCCTGAAACGTGAACCGATCTTTTCCACGGATGCTGCCCGACCTGCTGAGTTCCTCCAGTATGTTGTGAGTGTTGCTTTAACTCTCTTCCCTGTCCAATGTACCATGAATTTTAGTGTCACCCATAAACCTACTAATTATGTCACCTACATTATCATCCAAATCATTAGTATGATTGACAAACAACCGCGGCCCCAGCACCGACCTCTGCAGGTCACAGGCCTCCAGTCCTCTGTGTTTAAGAGACACTTGGACAGACACTTCAATAGGCAAGGCACAGAAGGAGACTGACCTAATGCTGGCCAATGCGATGAATGTAGATGGGTAAATAGGTCAGCACAGAGGTGATGGGTCGAAGGGCACATTTCAATGCTGTACGGCGATGGCTCTGTGAACTGAATGGATAAGAACCCCCAAACCCCTTCCCCCGACGGGTGCTGAGAATTCCAAACAGACAGTGACCCCTGACCCTTGACTCCTCAGACAGGGAAACATCCTGGCTGCATCCTTGCTGCCAGTTGACTCCTGAAAGAATTTTGTGCTTCCCTGAGATCTCGTCTCATTCTTCTGAACAGGGAACAGGGAACAGAGAACATAGAACAGTACAGCACAGGAACAGGCCCTTCATTCAATGTTAACATTCATTTGTGAGTGGGGAGTGTGAAGGTTCGAGACAGTAAAGGGAGTGATAACAGGAACCAGTAGGGGAGAGATGAATGGCAGATTGAACCAGAGCCAGGTGAGGGAGGGATGCAAAGCCTGTGGGCAAACTGTGTGCATAGACGTAACGAGTAGCTGGAGGGGGACAAAGATGGAGATGAGGATCCATTTGTCCCCTTTCCCACAACCCCATCACCCGCAGCCCCTCATTAGGACAGGGGAAGTATTTGCAGGGACCCTTAAACAACACGGGTTCTGATGCAGGGTTTCATCCCAAACTGTCAACTCCAGTCTTTGTTGTTCTGCAATTATCACTGCTTGTGTCCCCTTCCAATCTACTTTGCCCAGCAACTCCCTCAAGCCTCTGCAACTAACTTTACTCCTCTCTGACTCATCTCCCTTTCCATCTCATGATACATCTGACTTTATCTCCCTGTCAAACGCTGGCGTGAATTCTATCATTTTATGATCACTGCTTCCTAACAATTCTTTTACCTTAAGCTCGCAAATCATATCTGGTTCATTATAAAAATCCCACTCCAGAATTGCCTTTCTCCCATCGGGCTCAACCACAATCTGTTCTAAAAAGCCATCTTGGGGGCATTCTACAAATTTCCTCTCCTGGAATGCAGCACAACATGATTTTCCCAATCTACATGCTGTTGAATCCCCCCATTCCGACCTTCACTGTGCCCTTTTTCCATCTCCTGGTGTGATTTGTATCCCATTTCGATCCAGGCTACTATTTGGAGGGCTGTATATAATTACCATCAGGGTCTTTTTACCCTTGCAGTTTTTTAACTCTACCCACAATGACTCAACATCTTCCAATCGTATGTCACCTCTCTCTAAGGATTTCATTTCACTTTTTGCCAACAGACCCTCCCCATCCCCTCTGCCTACCTGCCTGTCCTTTGAATACAAGGTGTATCCTTGGATGTTGGACTTCAACCAGGATCTCCTTTCAGCCACAACTCAGTGACGCCAACAAAGTTATACCTGCCAATCTCTACCTGTGCTACAACATCATCTACCTTATTCCGTATGCTGGAGCATTCAAATATAACACCTTCAGTCCTGTATTCATCAGCCTATTCGACACTGTCCACAGGAACTTAAGCAAGGTCTTTGATGTCAATTACAGACCACACTGGGGGTATTCTCTGCATTTCCGCTTCCCTGAATATGAGGAAAAATAGAAACATAGAAAACC
This sequence comes from Mobula birostris, assembly GCF_030028105.1. Classification (NCBI taxonomy): domain Eukaryota; kingdom Metazoa; phylum Chordata; class Chondrichthyes; order Myliobatiformes; family Myliobatidae; genus Mobula; species Mobula birostris. The sequence goes on along the minus strand of NC_092389.1, from coordinate 63,722,915 downwards.
TACAGCAAAATACAGGCCCTTCGGCCCACAAAGCTGTGCTGAACATGCCCCTACCTTAGAACTACCTAGGCTTTACCCATGGCCCTCTATTTTTCTAAGCTCCATGTAGCCATTCAAGAGTCTCTCAAAAGACCCTGTCGTTTCCGCCTGCACCACCACTGCCGGCAGCCCATTCCGCGCACTCACCACTCTCTGCGTGAAAAAAACTTGGACAGGTACATAGATGGGAAATGGTTAGAGGGATATGGGCAAACACACACAAACGGGACATGCTCAGGAAGACATCTTAGTCTTGCAGATGGATGAAGTGGGCCGTTGGTTAAACATCCATCAAACCCTCCCAGATCATCATCCTGAGCAATCTCACCCTGGAGTCTGTCTGTGAACTGTTGATGTGACGTCACATCAGAGGGCAGCTCAATGCCTCAGAAAGACTGGGTAAGGAGCACAGATTTCATTCCTAAATGGGAATTTGTGCCTGTCTCTTTGACCGTGTGTCACACTCTGATATTATGTGTGTGTTTATGTGTTGATTGTGGTAAATATCAGTGTGTTTGTGTGTACACATTGAGGGAGAGTGTGCACATTGAAATATTTGTATGTCACTGTGTGTCATCACATGTCTGGTGTGTGCTGACAATGTGTGACAAGTGTGAGTTGTTTAAATAAGTAAATTACCGTGTCTGAAGAGAATAGTTTCCAGGTTACTGAGGGAAATAACAACGTACATTGCTGAGACTCTGACTACAATCTGCCAATTCCTCTTGTGTATGTGTGTGGGGGAGTTTTGCCAGGCCGGTTATGCTGTGTGTGCTTCTCCCGAAATGAAATCTTGAAAAATGTCAATGCTGGTTGGTGTGTCTGGGCTCATTCTCACAATGCTTCAATGTAGTGGTTTGATAACCATAAGACCATAAGATATAGGAGCAGAATTAGGCCATTTGGCCCATCGAGTCTGCTCCACCATTCAATCATGGCTGATCCTGTTTCTCTCCTCCTCAACCCCACTCCCCGGCCATCTCCCCACAACGTTTGATACTGTGTTCAAACTCTGTTTCTAAATAGACACGCCTTTATCGTGAGGCTGTGCCCTCTTGTCCTAGACTCCCCCACCATGGGAAACATCCTTTCCACATCTTCTCTGTCTTGGCCTTTCAACATTCAAAAGGTTAAAATGAGATTCCCCCCTCATCTTTCTAAATTCCAGTGAGTACAGGCACTGAGCTATCAAATATTCCTCATATGATAACCCTTTCATTCCCGGAACCATCCTTGTGAACCTCCTCTGAACACTCAACTATACCAGCACATCTTTTCTTAGATGAGGAGCCCAAAACTGTTCACAATACTCAGGGTGAGGCCTCACCAGTGCCTTATAAACCCTCAGCATCACATCCCTGCTCTTGTATTCTAAACCCCTTGAACTGAAACAATGGATTTACCTTTCCCACAAATGACTCTACCTGCAAGTTAACCTTCAGGGTGTTCTGCAGAAGGACCCCCAGGTCCATTTCCATCTCAGATTTTTGGATTTTCTCCCCATTTAAAATAATCTGCATATTATGTCTACTACCAAAGTACATGACCATGAATTTTCCAGCATTGTATATCCTACCAACCAGCCAATGCTCTGACCATACCAATAACATTTCTGTAATACCGTGGGCTCTTAACTTGGTAAGCAGCCTCATGTGTTCAACCTTGTCAAAGGCCTTCTGAAAGTCCAAATATACAACATGCACTACAACCCCTTTATCTACCCTACGTGTAATCTCCTCAAAGAATTCCAACAGGTTTGCCAGGCAAAATATTCCCTAAAGGAAGCCATGCTGACTTTTCCTATCTTGTCCAGTGTCACCTAGTATTCCATAACCTCATAATTAACAATTGACACTAATGTCTTCCCAACCACAGAGGTGAGGCTAACTGGTCTATAATTTCCTTTCTGTTGCGTTCCTCCTTACTTATAGAGTTGAGTGACATTTACAGTTTTCCAGTCCTCTTGCACCACACCAGAGCCCAATGATTTTTGAAAGATCATTTCAAATACCTCCACAATGTCTACCGTTACCTCTTTCAGAACACTAGGGTGCAGTTCATCTGGTCTGAGTGACTTATGTCCCTTTTTGAGCACCTTCTCCCTTGTAACAGTAACTGCACTCACTTCTCTTCCCTCGCACTCTTCAACATCTGGCACAGTGCTACTGTCTTCCACAATGAAGACTGATGCAAAATACTCATTTAGTTCATCTGCCATCTCTTTCTGCCTCGTTATTATATCTTCAACCTTATTTTCTAGTGGTCCTATATCCACTCTCATCTCTATTTTATTTTTTACAATACTTGAAAAACATTATGATATTGTTTGCTCACTTGTTTTACAAAGACAGGTGTGTAAAAAGGGCCCGAAGGATCATTGGAGACCCGAGTCACCCCAACCACAAACTGTGCTGGTTGCTACCGTCTGGGGAATGTACCGTAGCATAAAAACCCCAACAGAGTCCAGGGACAATTCCTTCCACCAGGCCATCAGCCTGCTTAACTCATGCTGAGGTAACTGTATTTCTACGTTATATTGACAAGCATGTTATACATGTAGTTTATCAGGAAGAGAAGAAGAAGAAAGCCCTTAACTCCGAGTGGAGTCACCGGGATGCTGTCATGATGGCGTTTTTTTAAGCCGGCTTTCTTATTCTTATGAGGCCGCGTTGCTAGCTCGACGCTCAACCCAGCACGGATACTGTAAATGGCACATTGAGACGGAGACATAACGTAAAGAATTTTACTGCTCGTTCATATGAAGAATGTAAGTAACAGTCAGTTCAATTCAATTTAATATTTCATTTTTCTCCTCTCAATCATTCTTTCAGTTCCTCTCTGTAGGTATTTAAAAGCTTCCCAATTCTCTGGCTCCTATTAATTTTTACTTTGTTGTGTGCCCACTCTTTTGCATTTACATTAGCTTGTCTTCCCTTGTCAGCCATTTTGCCATTTGAGTATTTATTTATTTTTGGAATACATCTATCCTTCACCTTCCTTATTTTCCCAGAAACTGACACCATTTCTGACAAATTTACTTTGGCCAACTCCTTTCTCGGACCACTATAATTTATTTCATCCTCTGAAATACTACAACGTCAGACGTTACTTTCTGCTTATCAAATTTCAGGTTGGACTCAGTTATGTTGTGAGAATTCTCTCCTAAGGGTTCTTTTACCTAATCACCTCTGGTTCAATACATAACACCCAATCCAGTAGAGCTGTTCCCCGAGTAGTCTCATGGACACACATCAAAGTTGCTGGTGAATGCAGCAGGCCAGGCAGCATCTCTAGGAAGAGGTGCAGTCGACTAGTCCTGACGAAGGGTCTTGGCCTGAAACGTCGACTGCACCTCTTCCTAGAGATGCTGCCTGGCTTGCTGCGTTCACCAGCAGCTTTGATGTGTGTTGCTTGAATTTCCAGCATCTGCAGAATGCCTGTTGTTTGAGTCTCATGGACAAACTGCTCGATAAAACATCACACAGCATTCAACAAATTCACTCTCTTGAGATCCATTACCAACCTGATTTTCCCAATTGACCTGCTTGCTGAAATAAAAAACTCAACCCACGAGGATTCAATATCTTCCTATCCTATCTCACTTCTTTCTACTGATTTACCAGCAGAACCACACCAACCACCCATGTCTACCTTCCAATAACACCGATACATTGTGTAACCTTGGACATTCAGCTCCCAACTACAACCATCCTTCAGCCATGATTCAGTGATGGCCAAAACATCATATCTGATAATCTGTAATCGAGCAACAAGATCATCCACCTTATTTCTCACACTCCATGCATTGAGATATAACACGTTGTGTACTATATCTGCTACCCTTTTTATTCTGCATCCCTAATGCACTGATACTCACCCTGCTGGCTGCAATTTTGTCCTTGCATCTGTCCGCCCTATCTGACAGTCTGACTGCATGATACCTTTGCATTTTTAGTATCAGTCCTATCGCTTCACTCGTTCCCAACCCCCCCCCCACACACACACACAACCAAATTACAGACAATTCTCGCTTCAAATTGGAACTTAACTGAACAAGGAGAAATGAATCTTTATAAGTTTTACCTCGATTAACGGCATCAAGTGTTTCACTCAGCACTGTGTTCAACAAATAGGGGTGATGGAATTTTTCAAACAGTTGGGCCTCTTCTGTCACTGACAATTCCTGGACATCGTCATTAATCCTGTAAATATTAAACTGCTTGTTATAAACTGCAAGTTTGAACTATACAGGTTTTCAATGAAGAGTATGTCCTACCTCCTGTTCCGACGAGCTTCCTCCTGAAATAAATCAGACATAAATCTGATTAGACTTGGACTTACTGTCGACATCCTGAATTTCATCCAAATCATTCAAAGGTGTTGAAAATTCCCACTCTCACGGTAACTCAGAAACACAACCAATACAGAACCACGGATTAAATTACAGGGAAAGTCTCTGAATGTCAGACCATTACTGAGAGGATGAAATTTACGGGGAAGACAGGACAGGTTGTGTATTTTCATCTGGATATGCCATTAGGGTGATAAAATGTAGGAATTTAAGATCAGTGATGGATTTAATTATGTGCGGGGTTTGGATGTACCTCTATTTATGGGAAGAATTGTGGGAGGGGAAACTCCAAATGGATTTTAATAAATCCCATATGAAATTCAGTGAAGAGGAATTCGCTACCACAGGAGTGGTTGTAGCGGAAGAGGAGAGATTGAATGTAATGGGGAAAACTGGATAAACACGTGAGGGACCATGGAGTTCAGGGCACTGTTGCTGGGTGTGGGAAGAGAATTCTGAAGCAGGGAAATTGTTATAGGATGATGGACCGAATGGCCTGTTTATGATGGAGACCGGGTGAGATGCACCACAGTCCACTGTGGGAGGTGAGGGAGGAGATTGCTGAGCCTCTGGCGATGATCTTTGCATCATCAATGGGGACGGGAGAGGTTCCAGAAGATTGGAGGGTTGCAGATGTTGTTCCCTTATTCAAGAAAAGGAGTAGAGATAGCCCAGTAAATTATAGACCAGTGAGTCAACTTCAGTGGTTGGTAATTTGATGGAGAAGATCCTGAGAGGCAGGATTTGTCAAAGGCAGGTCGTGCCTTACGACACTGATTGAATTTTTTGAGGATGTGACAAAACATATTGATGAAGGTAGAACAGTAGATGTAGTGTATATGGATTTCAGCAAGGGATCCCAGGGGATATTGATTTGTGCAACCAGAATTGCCTTTCCCACAGAAGGCAAAGAGTGATTGTAGACGGGACATATTCTGCATGGAGGTCGGTGATCAGTGGTTTGCCTCAGGGATCTGTTCTGGGAGCCCTTCTCTTTGTAATTTTTATAAATGACCTGGATCAGGAAATGGAGGGATGGGTTAGTAAATTTGATGATGACACAAAGGTTGGGGGTGTTGTCGATAATGTGGAGGTCTGTCAGAGTTTACAGCGTGACAGCAATAGGATGCAAATCTGGGCTGAGAAGTGGCAGTTTGCAGTTCAAACCAGATAATGGTGAAATATGATGGCAGACTTTGGTACTAATGGTAAGACTCTTGGCAGTGTGGAGGAGCAGAGGGATCTTGGGGTCCGAGTCCATAGGACACTCAAATCTGCTACACAAGTTGACTCTGTGGTTAAGAAGGGATTCGGTGCATCGGCCTTCATCAACCACGGGACTGAGTTTAGGAGCCGAGAGGTAATCTCACAGCTATGTAAGAGCCTGTTCAGGCCCCACTTGGAGTGCTGTGCTCAGTTCTGGTCGCCTCACTACAGAAAGGATGTGGAAACCATAGAAGGGGTGCAGAGGAGATTTACAAAGATGTTGCCTGGATTGGGGAGCATGCCTTATGAGAATGGGTTGAGTGAACTCGGCCTTTTCTCTTTGGAGCGACGGAGGATGAGAGGTGACCTGATAGAGCTGTATAAGATGATGAGAGGCATTGATCAGAGTCAGAGGCTTTTTCCCAGGGCTGAAATGGCTAGCAAGAGAGCACACAGTTTTAAGGTGCTTGGAAATATGTACAGAGGAGATGTCAGGGGTAATATTTTTACGCAGAGAGTGCTGAATGTGTGGAATGGGCTGCCAACAATGGTAGTGGATGCCAGTACGATGGGGTCTTTTAAGAGACTCCTGGATAGGCACATGGAGCTCGGAAAGATGAGGGCTATGGGTAACCCTAGGTAATTCCTAAAGTAAGGACATGTTGGACTGAAGGGCTTGTATTGTGCTGTAGGTTTTCAATGTTTATATTTCTACGTTTCTAATGTGAAACTTAATTGAAAAAATAAAGAAACATTGAAAGTTTGCCTAACCTGACGGAAACCGGATACAGAGGATAAGTCTGATGTGTGGGTCACATTCTATGTTTTCACGGATTGACAGAGAGACCCTCACACCCACCGCACCAAACACACTCACAGCCTGTGACTGGAACTGGGTGTTAATGGGAGATTTAGAGGATATTTAATGTGATAAGTAATAGACAATCAGCAGCTCTGTTTTATGATCAGAACAAATTATTTCAGAGAAGTTTGCATTCTGTCCTGGGACGTACAGAGGTTGTGAAAGTCCAGTTTTGGGACAACAGCAACCCTGAATGGTTGCATCAACTGTCTGGTGAAAAACAGTTTACTGCCATTTATTAATGCTGTGTCTAGGAGCAATGCATCTGTTTTCTGTCTTTGATAACCCTGTCTGTTTTCTGTGGTACGTGATTGTTACAGTAACTACTCACGTGTGTGGCGGCCTGGTAATAGCGAAGGGAATAAGTTACGTATTCATGCTTTGTTCTGGGCAGTTTTGAGCTGAGGACGGAAGATATCTTGTCGTTTGTTGATCGCTTCGTTGCTGATTAATTTACGATTAATTACGCTGAAATTTCATTGCCTCATGATTGTATCTTGCAGATAAAGGATTGAATACCTGTCTTCGACATTTTGGAAGGTTGTTATTGGAGTGACTGGAGGGCTCGTCATACAATCATAACTATCTGTGTGACGTTGCCAGCAGCGGCAATTGGTTAGTTAGAATTGGCCACTGTGCTGTGTTTATTTCAAATATACCACTGTTCATTTAGTGCCCTTTGACAGAAACAAACTGAAATAAAATCCCTCACCTTGAGAAATATCACACTGTCTTTTTGATCCATCTGTTCCTTTAACGTAGTGATTTCCTCCTGAATAAGCCTTATCTGCTTCTGAATCTCACGAAGATTTTTCTCCATTGGATTGAGAATCCTCTTCTCTTCCTCCCTGAGATCCCTGAGTAAGCTCTGCTCTTTCTCAGTGATAATCTGGCGCAGTTCAGCAAACTGGGATGTGAAACGGGACTGAAGGCTGTGTGACTGTTCCTGTCGAATGAAAGGTGAAGATGAATTTACTGTATTGCTATGTGTATTTCCTTATGACATTAAGGAGACCATTCGGTCCATTAATGTCCATGCTAACTCTGAAACATTCCCATCAACCCCATTCACTTACGTTTTCCTGAAACCAATTCTCCCCATTGACCCATTAACTCCCACCCGATTCACATACACCCTCCCCCACCTTCACAGGGTTAATTGTAATTAACCATTCATCCAGCATGTCCTTGGGATGTGTCTGAAACTGTCGTGGTCACAGAGAGAACATGCAAACTCCACACAGACAATACCAGAGGTCAGGATTGAACCCAGGTCACTGGAGCTGCGATACTCTGCTATTCCGCATTAAAGAGAGCAAAACTATACAGTAATATCAGAAATTCCACTCAGAAAGCCTCACCCGAACTCCGGAAATCTTCTCTTTCTGTTGCTGCTCCTTTTCCTGGAAGTCTGATTTCTTTTTTGTGAAAGAGTCTAAGGAAGATTTAAGCTGATCCTGGAAGTCAGAGAGCGAAGGAAAAAGTAACAAAAAAAGATGGATCAAAAGAAACAGGTGATCAAACCCGATCATCGCACACAAAATGCCGGTGGAACTCAGTGAGTCAGGCAGCATCTGTGCAGGGGAAATAAACATTCGACGTTTCGGGATGTGACCCTTCATTAGGACTGGGAAGGAATGGGGCAGAAGCCAGAATAAAAAGTTTGGGGATGAGAACCAGCTGACAGGTGACGGGTGAGACAACGTGAGGGGGAACGTGGGGGAGGGTGATGAAGTGAGAAGCTGAGAGGGGACAGGTGGAAAAGGAAAGGATCTGGAGAAGAAGGAATCTAAACGAGAGGACAATCGACCATGGAAGAAACGGGAGGAACTGCGGCTGTTTGGGGCCCTGAATGGTGACGAGTGAGGAGGTTAGGAGTCGGGTGCAGCATTTGTCCCGCTTCCAGGTGTCAGTGCCAGGAGGGAGATCAGTGGGGAGGAGCGAGTGGACAAGGGCGATACAGTACGGTGAGCGATTCCGACAGAGAGCGGAGAGATGTGGGGTGTGGGATGGGCTGTGGGACGGATAGATGGTAGAATCCCGTTGGAGATGGCGGAAGTTGCAGAGAATGATGCGTTGGTTATGGAGGCTCGTGTAGGGTTTAGGAACTGTGTTAAGTATTAAATTAGTTAGTTTTTACCATGTAGATTTTAACAGCTTCTTTAATCGGCCTGAAGCGGTGCTCTCTGTGTTCTTCCGCAACTGCGCAGATTACACAGATCAGTGTCTTGTCCGTTTCACAAAACAGCTTCAGTTCTTCCTCATGTTCCTCGCACTGAAGTTTACTTTCCTTCCCTTTCGGATTCAGGTTTAGATTTCGCGCTTTTTCAGCCAGATTTGCTAAGGCCCGACTGACCTTGAGGGTGCGGTCAGCAATCTCCTCTCTACATTCCGGGCAGGAGTTTCTCTCCTCCCTTTCCCAACACCGTGTGATACAAGAACGACAGAAGTTGTGTCCACACTCCAGTATAACCGGATCTGTGAAGAAATCCAGACAGATGGGACAAATTACCTCCTCGGTCCAACTCTCGGCCGGTGCTTTCGAAGCCATGTTAACTCCCGGCACTTCCTGATTCAGAACGCTTCCGCTTTCGGGGAGCTGCCGATCCCCTGCAGTACCGCGATTGTCCACTACACGCGCTGCAGACTCATGGGTGAACATGGTTTTGCTGGATGTGTTCAGTGGAAATTCTGGCCATTTCTATGTTTAGTGTGGATCAAAAACACATTAAACAGGCAACAGATAAAAAAACGTGGCCATGGACTGTCTAAGCCCGGCTACGAGCGGAAAAGGGTTGGCTATATGGACAGCAACCCTATCTCGTAAAAACCTCGTGCGACAAAAATGTCACCTGCATCTCCAAAGGCCCCATCACTGCGATCGGAAGGACCTTCACCTGGAAGGCGATTGAAGTCGTGTGATCATCCTCGGATTGAGGATGAGGAGAAATTTCCCCACCCACAGTGCGGTGAATATTTGGAGTATTCTCCACAAGTTTTCTAAATTAAAAGGGCTGCTGCTGGCGGCCTGTGCCCCAGTGGGCGTGATGGGCTGAAAAAGAAGCTGAACAGAAATTAAGCCGGAGAGAAGAGCCTGGTTCAGTCTGAGGCAGGGCTCAGGGGGGAGTTCTAAAGACATGAGAGACTGCAGATGCTGGAATCTCTGGTGAGAAACATGATGCTGGAGGAACTGAGCGGGTCAGGCAGGATCTATGGAGAGAAATGTACAATCAACTTTCCGGGTCGAGATCCTTCACCTGGACTTTCTCAACCCGAAATATCGATTGCCCATTTCCCTCCACGGATGCTGCGTGACCCGTTGAGTTCCTCCAGCAGCTCGTTTTTTCTAAAGCTTTCTCCAGGTCTAAAGAGAGTCAGAGTGGAGCGTAAAACGGTGGATTTGTGAACAGTGACGATAACTATTAAATTAGCTCATGCCAGGAGAGTGGGGATGTGGAGAGAATATTGTGCTGTGCAGTGGTGATGACCGACCTGTGGCTGCAGGAAAAAGCACAGCGCTGGACATTCTACGTCACAGGGTGGAAAATGATATTTGTTTTCGGCGAGGTCCTGATTTCAACAGCCCTTCGTGTGAAAAACTTCGTGACTGAACCCATGTCAGTCCCGTCTCCAACAGAAGCCCAGTCTCCCTCACTCTGGACACAGATCAGATGCTGATACTTCTTTGTATCAAAGTAAGCTTTATATAGAATATTCAGAATGATAAAACGTGCAGTGCCTTTCCCCAAAGAATTTACATTTGTCGTCTATGCCGTGTTTAGTGTTTTACATTCGGTAAAACCGATAGGACTGTTGTCGCGCACGTGCCCCCCGCCCCCCGGGATGTTTCACTCCTACAATAACTGAGAGGCTTCCTCAGCCGACCCGGCCCCTCCCGGTCCAGTACTAGAGGATCTCTATAGTTTCAATGGTGTCCCTGCAGCCTGGAATGTGCCAGTCGGCAGCATTCCTCCACGACAGGGATTTCCCAACTCTTTTATGCCAAAGACCAATTCCATTAACCTTGGACCCCAGGGTGGGAACCCCTGCTCTCCGGACATCTCGGTATGGTGACAGACCAACAATTTCCTGGCGTCTTTCGCCGAGTTGATCATCTTCCAGCAGCACTTGATGTCCGTTTTCCTCTGCGTCCTGGGAACAGCCCGAGGATCAGTGATCCTTCTGCCACGCAGCCGCTGTGACACAGACCCTTGCATCTTTCTCCACATATCTTCACCATCCCACAGTCCGCAAAGAGGTGAGTGACCGTCTCGTCTCCACTGCAGTAATCTCGGGGCAGCGCGCTGTGGGAGTGATCTCCGGGCATGCAGCAAGGATCAGACTGGGAGGCCCTTCTCACCGACAGCCAGGTAAGGTCTTGCTGCCTGTTGGTGAGATCTGGTGAGGAGGCATTCTGCCAGATGGTCTGAACTGTCTGCTTAGCGAACCACTCCACTATGTCCATCCAGTTCTTCTCCTGCAGTAACTGCAGGACATTCCGTGCTGACCACTGTCTGATGTTCTTGTGGTCAAAGCTGCTGGTCTGAAAGAACTGTAACCAACTTCATTATCACAAGCAACCAACAAACAATAAACAACAAACAAACCCCCCTCCCACTTTCAAATCTCTTACTAACTCTTTCTTCAGTTAGTCCTGACGAAGGGTCTCGGCCTGAAACGTCGACTGTACCGCTTCCTAGAGATGCTGCCTGGCCTGCTGCGTACACCAGCAACTTTGATGTGTGTTGCTTTCATTATCACAATGCTTCCTGATTGAGACAGACACAGTCTCACAGGGTATTTACAGGGTAGGGGCAGGAATGATATTTCTCCTTGCTGGGCAGTGGAACCGGGGATCACAGACTCAAAATCCAAGGTCACCTCAGCAGGAATGAGATGAGGATAAATTTCCCCGCCCACAGTGCGGTGAATATTTTGTGTTTTCTAAATTAAAAAGACATATTTAGGGGCTCGGCCATGATGGATGGGAACTTTGAAGGAAAGTGGCGCTGAGGTCGAGGATCAGCCATTTCTAATTGAGGGGCAGAACAGCGCAAGGGACCGAACGGCAACGCCTGCTCCTGTTTCTTATTTTCTAAAGCACGAATTTACCTTTGCGCCTTGTTCTCCCTTGGCTTTCAGCCTGTCGGATTGCACAGGGGTGCGGTGAGAGCTCCGGAGATCCATCGGCAGCCGCTGCGGTTATTTCATCTCTTGTTATTTATCGCTATTTCTCCATATTTGCATTTGTACCGTTTGTTACCTTCAGCACTCTGGTTGATCTTTCACTGCCTGCTTCTGTTATGGTTACTATTGTTTACTTTTTCTGAGTATGTCCGCAGGAAAATGCTTCTCGGGGTTGTATGTGGTGACTTATCTAAACTCTGATGATAAAATTTACTTTGATCTTTGAGCTTCGGGGAACTTCCATTGATTCTGAGAACAAACTGTGAATGACATATTTTGATTGTTAATAAGTCTTAACACTTGACCAAGAGTTGAGAGTAAACACATGATTTACTGTAAACATCTTTCATTTGTAAATGAACAGAGTCAACGCAAAATTTTATTGTTAATAACTGTATTGAATAAGGACTCACAGTCAACGAATGGTTTTCTTTTTCTGTATGTAATTATTTTTATTTTGTAATATTTCTGAATAAAGTATTTTTGGAAAAAAAAGACATCTCCGTCTCCCGGCAGCAGCCCGTCCTCAGACACACTCACAGCCAATCATCGATCACTGCTGGGAGAAGGATTCTCTCATTGGCTGGGGGTGTCAGTGGGCGGGACGCTGAGCGCTGGAAGCGGGCCGGAGTCCGGAACCGGGACCGAGTGAGGCCGGAGACTGGGAGCTGCGCCTCGGGTTTCGGCTGCAACACCGGCCGGTCCTGAATCCTTTCGAAGGCAGAGCTGAAGAGACTGGCGGAGATTCCGTGAGATGTTTCAGCTACACGGAGGGCGCCCGGTCTTTCCCCGCCGAGGATCGGGGCCTGTTGTCTGGACTCGTCCCCTGCTGCTGGGAGACGGGAGCTGCCGATGGATCTCCGAAGCTCTCACCGCTCCCCTGTGCAATCCGAATGGCTGAAATCCAAAGGAAAACAAGGCACAAAGGTAAACTCATGCTCTAGAAAATAAGAAACAGGAGCAGGCGTGGCCATTCGGCCCGCTGCGCCTGTCCTACCCTTTCCTCAGAATACACCCGATCTTTAACCTCAGCGCCACTTTCCTGCAACGTTCCCAGCATCGCAGAACCCTTAAATTTGGCTTTTGAATTTAGAAAACTTGTGAAGAACATTCCAAATATTCACCACAATCTGAGTGAGGAAATTTCTCCGCACCCTGTCAAAACCCTGTGAAACTGTGTCTGTCTCAGTCAGACCACCTCTCATTTCTCTAGTTTTGAGACAGGCCCAGTCAGTGTAATCTCCCTGAGGACACTACCACATCCCTGAAATCAATCTGGGAAAATCCTTCATTCCCTTTATTCCATAGACTGTCTCCGGGAAGGAGACCAGACCTGTGCACAGTGTTCCATGTTGGCCCTCAACAGGGCCCCACATACCTTCAGAGGCGCTTTTTATTCTTGCATTAGACCATAAAACCATTTCCCTGCCATGTCTGCTCGCCATTTCATCATGGCTGATCCAATTTTCCTGTCTGCAGCTACAGTATCTCCTGCCGCACCCCCTACCCCGAATCCCGCCATGCCCTGACCAATCAAAAATCAATCAGCCTTTGTCTTCAATATGAATAATGACTTGGCCTCCCAAGCTGCCTGGGGCAAAGATTTCCACAGACTCAGTTCTGCCTGCTACAGAAATTCCTCCTCATCTCCGTTCCAAAAGGACACCCGTCTATTTTGAGGCTGTGTCCTCTGGTCTTAGACCCGCCCACCAGAGGAAACATCTTCTCCACATTCACTCCATCACGGTCCTTCAGGATTCAATAGGTTTCAATTAGGGTACCCTTCAGTCTTCTGAATTCCAGTGAATTCAGGCCCAGAGCCAGCGAACGATTTTCATATAACAAGCCATTTAATCCTGGAATCATTTTCATGAACCACATTTGAACCCTTTCCAGTTTCAGCTCACCCTTTCCAAGATAAGGGACACAAAACTGTCCTCAGTACTCCAAGTGAGGCCTCACCAGTGCTTTATAAAGACTCAACGTTACATCTTTGCATTTATAGTCTCGTCCTCTTCAAATGAATGGTGACATCACATATGCCTTCCTCACCACAGACTCCTGCAAATTAACCTTCAGGGAATCCCGCACAGGGACTCCCAAATCCCTTTGCATCTCAGTTTTTGAATTTTCTCTCCATTTAGAAAATAGTCCATTAGACTAATAGACAATAGACAAGGTGCAGGAGTAGGCCATTCAGCCCTTCGAGCCAGCACCGCCATTCACTGTGATCATGGCTGATCATCCACTATCAGTATCCAGTTCCTGCCTTATCCCCATCACCTTTGATTCCACTATCTTTAAGAGCTCTATCCATCTCTTTTTTGAAAGCATCCAGAGACTTGGCCTCCACAGCCTTCTGGGGCAGAGCATTCCATATATCCACCACTCTCTGGGTGAAAAAGTTTTTCCTCAACTCCGTTCTAAATGGCCTACCCCTAATTCTTAAACTGTGGCCTCTGGTTCTGGACTCACCCATCAGTGGGAACATGCTTCCTGCCTCCAGCGTGTCCAATCCCTTAATAATCTTATATGTTTCAATAAGATCCCCTCTCAGCCTTCTAAATTCCAGAGTATACAAGCCCAGTCGCTCCAATCTTTCGACATATGACAGTCCCAGGAATTAACCTTGTGAACCCACGCTGCATTCCCTCAATAGCAAGAATGTCCTTCCTCAAATCTGGAGACCAAAACTGCACACAGTACTCCAGGTGTGGTCTGACCAGGGCCCTGTACAGCTGCAGAAGGCCCTCTTTGCTCCTATACTCAATTCCCCTTGTTATGAAAACCAGCATGCCATTAGCTTTCTTCACTGCCTGCTGTACTTGCATGCTTGCTTTCAGTGACTGATGTACAAGAACACCTAGATCTCGTTGTGCTTTCCCTTTTCATAACTTGACTCCATTTAGATAATAATCTGCTCTCCCATTCTTCCACCAGAGTGGATAACCTCACATTTCTCTACGTTAAACTGCATCTGCCCAGTCACCCAGCCTGTCCAAGTCACCCTGCATTCTCATAACCTCCTCCTCACATTTCACACTGCCTTCCAGCTTTGTGTCATCGGCAAATTTGCTAATGTTACTTTTAATTCTCTCATCTAAATCATTAATATATATTGTAAACAGCTGAGGTCCCAGCACTGAACCCTGTAGTACCCCACTGGTCACCGACTGCCATTCCGAAAGGGACCCGTTAATCACTACTCTTCATTTTCTGTCAGCCAGCCAATATTCAATCCATTTCAGTACCCTGCCCCGATACCATGTGCCCTAATTTTGGCCACTAATCTCCTCTGTGGGACTTTCTCAAAGGCTTTCTGAAAGTCCAGGTACAGTATAAGAACCATAAGACATAAGAGCAGAATTGGGCCATCTGGCCCATCCAGTGCTCCACCATTCAATCATGGCTGATCCTTTTTTTTAAATCTCCTCCTCAATCCCAGACCCTGGCCTTCTCTCTGTAACCTTTGCTGTTATGTCTAAACAAGAAGCTGTCAATCACTGCATTAAATACACCCAACGACCTGGCCTTCACAGCTTCATGTGGCAACAAATTCCACAAGTTCACCACCCTTTGCCGAAAGAAATTTCTTTGCATCTCTGTTTTCATAGGGCGCCCCTCTATTCTGAGGCTGTGCCCTCTTGTCCTGGACTCTCACAGCATGGGAAACATCCTTTCTATATCTACTCTGTCTTGGCCTTTCAACATTCTAAAGGTTTCAATGAGATCCCCGCATCATCCTTCTGAATTCCTGCAAGTATAGACCCAGAACCATCAAACGTTCCTCATATGATAACCCTTTCATTCCTGGAATCATCCTTGTGAACCTCCTCTGGACCCTCTCCAATGCCAGCACATCTTTTCTCAGATGAGGGGGCCAAAACTGTTCACAATACTCAAGGTGAGGCCTCACCAGTGCCTTATAAAGCCTCAGCATCGCATCCCTGCTCTAGTATTCTAAACCTCTTGAAATGAATGCTAACATGGCATTTGCCTTCCTCATCACCGAACCAACTCAACCTGCAAGTTAACCTTCAGGGTGTTCTGCACAAGGACTCCCAAGTCTATCTGCAGCTCAGATTCCTGGATTTTCTCCCCATTTAGAAAATATTCCACTCGTTTATTTCTACTGCCAAAGTGCCTGACCAGGTATTTTACAACATTGTATTTAATTTGTCATGTTCTTGCCCATTCTCCCAATCTGTCTAAGTCCTTCTGCATCCTACCTGATTCCTGAACATTACCATCCCCTCCACCAATCTTCGTGTCATCTGCAAACTTGGAAACAAAGCCATCTATTCCATCATCTAATTCATTAATATACAGAATAAAAAGAAGTGGTCTCAAAACCGACCCCTGCGGAGCACCACTAGTCACTGGCAGCCAACCAGAAAATGATCTTTTTATTCCCACTTGCTGCCTCCTACCAATCAGCCAATGCTCCAACCATATTAGTAACTTTCCTGTAATACCATAGGCTCTTAACTTGGTAAACAGTCTCATGTGTGGCACCTTGTCAAAAGCCTTCTGAAAGTCCAAATACACAATGTCCACTGCATCCCTTTTATCTATCCTACTTGTAATCTCCTCAAAGAATTCCAACAAATTCATCAGCTAAGATTTTCCTGAAAGGAAACCATTCTGACTTTGTACCATCTTGTCCTGTGTCACCAAGTACTCCAACAGCTCATCCTTAACAATTGACTCTAACATCTTCCCAACCACTGACGCCAGGCTAACTGGTCTATAATTTCCTTTCTGCTGCCTTCCTCCTTTCTTAAAGAGTGGAGTAACATTTGCAATTTTCCAGTCCTCTGGCACCATGCCAGAGTCGGTTGATTTTTGAAAGATCATCTCTAATTCCACAACAATCTCTGTTGCTACCTCTTTCAGAACCCTAGGGTGCAGTTCCTCTGGTCCGGGGGACTTACGTACCTTTAGGTCTTTCAGCTTTTTGAGCACCTTTCTCTTGAAACAGCAACTGCACCCACTTCTCTTCCTTCACACATTACAACATCAGGCACACTGCTAGTGTCTTCCACAGTGAAAACTGACACAAAATATTCATTTAGTTCATCAGCCATCTCCCTGTCCCCTGTTATTATTTCTCCTGCCTCATTTTCTAGCGGTCCTATGTCCACTGTCATTTCTCTTTTTAACATACATGAGACAACTCTTACTATCCACTGTGTTATCATTTGCTAGTTGGTTTCAGATTTCATCTTTTCCCTTCTAATGATTTTTTACTCGCTCTCTGGAGTGTGAGGGGATCCAGGAGTGCCCCTATTAACTGATTGAAGAGAGACAGAGAGAGACATTCATCATTGATGGTTTGTTTGGATAGGAGAGAGAGAGACAGTTATTTACCACCGATACATTGTTTTGAAAAGGGAGAGAGAGACGAAGATTAACGGTTGGACTGTCATTTTAAGGCATTGAAAGTAACTTTGGATTTTTACTGAGTTTGGAGTTGGAGACAGCACCGAGCAGCTCGAAGGTTGCTATTGTGGCCAACAGGATATTATTGATGTTACTTTCGAGGACTTGTTGCCTGCTTGTGCATTTCTTCACAGACAATGGAAGGAGGGACTCTTTGAATGACAGGTGATGCTCAGCCTGGTGAAATAAATGGGAGGTCAGATGATACAGACCTCAGACACATGATCTGGACACTGAATGAGCATTGTCGGGCCGCAGGAAAAGTGGGTTTTGGAGGATCAATCAGGTGCATTGATCCAAATTGCTATTCCAACATAGGAGAAGGGGTTGACTGGTGGGGAGGTGTCTGTGTGTCCACCCTCGCCTGGGTGATAGCTCCACCACAGAAGACCGGTCCCCCCTTGTTACAGTCACAGTCGGTGACTTGTAAAGGATTTTGAAGGACGACGAGAATATCAACGGCATCAGCTCACCTGAAGACTCATCTCCCCCTCCCCCCTCCCCCCCTCCCCCCTTCCCCCTCCCCCCCTCCCCCCCTCCCCCCTCCCCCCTCTCCTCCCCTCTCCCCCCTCTCCCCCCTCTCCCCCCCTCTCCCCCCACATCGCTATTCAACTAATTACCACAAACTGAACTGAACTTTACTCAACATTGTAAGACTGTATTTTTTTACCCTTAGACTTAAAGAAGCTTGGTCTTCGTATATATATTTCCACACTTACTGATTTACATACTCATATATATATTCATTGCTAACCTGTGTGATTTATTTACATTGATATTACTGTATTGCGTAGTTACTAATAAATATTAGTAGTTTATAGCAATACAAGACTCCAAAGTGTTTTCTATTTTTTGCTGGTTTCTTTATCCCCGTCACGGGGTACGTGACAGTAGGTTTTTAAAACTGTTCCAATCGTCTATCTTACCATTAATTTTTGCTTTGTTGGGAGTCTCAATAGCAACTTTGCTCATCAGCTGAATTGCTGAAACACTCTTATCTTGGAGAGCTGTCAACATGCCTCCATTGTTCATTAAACTCAGTACCATCATCAGGCTGATCAGAATCATGTATATATTATGAAAGAGACCAAATAAACTGCCCATCTGATTACGATCTATACTTCGACTTGTATCCATAACAACTTCCACTCCAAAACCACAACAATTCTTCTTCCTCTCCATACTATCACTCTGAATAACAGCATGACCTTGCAGGTGCTGACTTCCAAATGTCCAAACAAAATGCAACACAGCAGCACATCCTGTCTCAGCAGGCGTTTGTCCTGCAAGCAGGGTCAAAGGTCATGCAACCAATCCAACCCTTTCCATCACTTTATCCAAAAGTCCAGGAACAGCACTTTTCCCATTACGTCCAGCTTTTAAAACATGGTCTACTACAAATGACTGAGAATTCTCACATTCCACTGGTACCAAGGTTAACCCCTTATTCACTGAACCAAGTCCATCTGACACACAAAAACTGCATTCCTTTCCAATCAAGTCAGACACCTCAGACCTTAACTGAGTTTCAACACAAGGTTCAGAACCCTGTGAATCCACAGGTACTTCAACAACCTGAACACATTCAATCGGAACAACTGCCTCTTCTGGGCTGTCATCACTTGTCCCAGTTTCAAATTCAAGGTCACCTCGAACCTCCCAGCTATTCTCTGGCAAACTTCCTTCTGGAGTTAACTCAACCTCACAGGTTAAAACTTCTTCGTCTGCTTTCTTATCAAACCCCCTTCAGGGTGGAGCATCCTCTGCCACTGGGTATGCCCTTACCTCATCAGGAACACAACTTTTAAATTCATCACACGAAACAAGCCCTTCCGAGCTGTAAAAATCATCAGGGTCCGACACTAAACCTCTTTGCTGCAACCTCTCCCTTTTAAACTGTCTCTGCCTTTCTGCCACGTGATCCTCACGTTGCCATTTCTCCCTCTCGAGCTGTCTCTGTATTTCTGCCTCTTTAGCCTCATGGACCCTTCGTCTCTCTGGCTCTCTGACCTCTCTCTCGAGCTGTTTTAATTTCAGTTCATGCTCCCTGTTTACTATTTCCAACAGAAGCTGAAGCTCATCCTCAGTAGATTCACCTTCCACGAACTACTCTAACGCCTCCTCATCAAATGTTCCCTTATCTATATAATATTCAACTATTTTTCTTTGAATTTCTACCTTAGTCTCACCCTTCTTTACCTCAATTCTCAATTCTTTAGCAATGTCCCGCAACTCATACTCTTTAGTTAACTTCAAAGTCACCAGGTCTGGTGATTTCAAAAAGTCGCTAACATCCATTTCTGCTGTGTTTCCACACAACCAAATCAAAAAGGATTCTCCCCAATCAAATCAAACCAGCCTCCCGACCAATTTGTTCATATCGCGGACGCAGGCCCCAATTATGTCACGGACCCCGTGACGGGGATAAAGAACCAGCAGAAATAGAAACCACGTTGGAGTCTCGTATTGCTATAAACTACTAATATTTATTAGTAACTACGCAATACAGTCATATCAATGTAAATAAATCGCACACAATTAATCACAATATTAATTGTCTTATTAATATATAGCAATGATTATATATAAAAGTAAGTGTGGAATATGTATGTATAAAAACAAAGCTTCTTTAAGTCTAGTGGTAAAAAGATACAGTCTTACGACGTTGAGTAAAGTTCAGTTCAGTTCGTGGTATTTAGTTGAGTAGTGATGGAGAGAGAGAGAGAGAGAGTGAGTTGAGTCTTCAGGTGAGCTGATGCCGTCGATCTTCTCGTCCTCCTCCGAAATCCTTCACAAGTCACCGACTGTGACCAGGGGCACGGTTTTCCTGTGGTGGAGCTATCACCCAGGCAAGGGTGGACACAGACAACTCCCCACCAATCAACCCCTTCTTTACACGGTGGAATAGCAATTTGGATCGATCCTCCAAAACCCACTTTCTCTGTGGGCACAACCATGCTCATTCAGTGTCCAGATCATGTGTCTGAGGTCTGTATCATCTGACCTCCCATTTATCCCACCAGCTGAGCATCACCTGTCATTCAAAGAGTCCCTCCTTCCTTTGTCTGTGAAGAAATGCACAAGCAGGCAACAAGTCCTTGAAGAAATATCAACAACCTGCTGAAAATCACAACATCGAGTGTCCATTAAATAACACTGCCTTCCGTCACCATAGCAACTTACGAGCTGCTCGGTGCTGTCTCCAGCTCCAAACTCAGTAAAAATCCAGAGTTACTTCCAATGCCTTAAAGTGACAGTCCAACCGTTGATCTTCGTCTCTCTCTCTCTCTTTTCAAAAGCAACATATCGGTGGTAAATAACTCTGTCTCTCTCTCCTTTCCAAACAAACCATCAATGATAAATGTCTCTCTCCAAACAGTTAATAGGGGCACTCCTGGATCCCCTCACAGTATCATAAAGATTACTTCTGAATTTTTCCAAATTTAGACACAGTATCGTTTGGGAGAACTGAAAAAAATGTAGTTGGGGCATTAATTTCCTTCCAATGTTGTAGAATAAATCTTTTTGCCATTAAAGTAAGAAATGCAATCATTCTACGCGCTGAGGGGGATAAATTACTAGAAGTTTTAGGTACCCCAAATATAGCTGTAGTAGGATGGGGAGAAATATCACTATTCAAAACATTTGAGATAATATTAAAAATGTCTTTCCAAAATGTTTCCAGAGTAGGACAAGACCAAAACATGTGGGTCAAGGAAGCTATCTCCCCATGACATCTATCACAAAGAGGGTTAATATGAGAGTAAAAACGAGCTAATTTATCTTTAGACATGTGTGCTCTATGGACAACTTTAAATTGAATTAAGGAGTGTTTGGAACAGATAGAGGAAGTATTAACAAGTTGTAAAATATGAGCCCGGTCATCAGCCGGGATAGTAAGGCCCAATTCCTTTTCCCAGTCAGTCCTAATCTTATCGAATGGAGTTTTCCTGTTTCATGATAGCATTATAAATAGTAGCCGTTACACCTTTCTGACAGGAGTTGAGGTTTATGATAGCGTCTAAAATACTTGTAAGGGATAACACCGGAAAGGAAGAAAGTATGGTATCTAGGAAATTTCTAACTTGCAAATATCTTTTAAAAAAATGTGATCTTGATAAATTGTATTTATTAGATAACTGTTCAAAAGACATAAGGGAGCCATCTAAAACTAAGTCCAAAATCCGTGATATACCATTAGTCTTCCAAATTTGGAAGGCACGGTCCATAGAGGAGGGGAGTTTTTGACCATTTTTGTTTGTTTAATTGGATCTGTACTTGATTATGGCTGTGGTTTATAGATCAGCTTCACCTTCAACTTTATTATGTTTTTTGGTGTGATACAAGCACAGGCTTTAAGATTGTGTTGTGGTGCAGTCAGGTCGTCCCCAGTTTCGGCTTTACTGGTTGAAATTGTGGCGGTTGAATTAAATGTTAACATACTGGATTAATTTAAGGGGGAGGAAATGATCATCCTGTTAAAGGTGTGTTGGAGGACTGTTGGGAACTTCACAAGAAGACCGTTTTTGGTTTTGGGTGACTGGGTTCTTATCACGCTTGAAATATGGGTTCATTGGGTTATGCAAGATGTCCCACAGTCGCTTTCTTGGTAATCTCACCCTGTTTATTTCAGTGCTTTAGTTGATTACATGATACATGATTTAATGAAGTCTAACGATTCCGTTATGCCTGGGAATTTGTTGGTTCAGCATATATTAAGGAAATTATTGGGATACCTTAACCACAGAAGGATCAAAATAATATTTAACTGGGAATGTTGGTGTTGCTGTGTCACACATGACTTGCAGGTAACAATAAAGAGATGCCATTCCAACCATTTATCGGCATTTACAACAGAATCTGTTGCCATCATTTCGTGCTTACAGTGGGTGCAGCAAATTTGTCCATGTGAAGATGTAATTTGTTCAGATTCCCTTTGGGTTTTTGAGAGTCTCAAAGCAGGTCGTTCTTGCAGCAGGCCAGATTTACTGCTGGGAACTCATCAAATGTTATTTCATATTCAAAGGATTGGATTGGGTGTCCGCACTGATTTGGGAGTGCGTGAAGACACGGTGAGCAGTCGGGTCCTGAGGAAGCGGTAGACCAGAGGGATCTGGGAACACAGATTCATAATTACTTGAAAGTGGCGTCGCAGATAGATAGCGTCGAAATGAGAGCTTTTGTCACATTGGACTTGATAAATCTAAGTATTGACTACAGGAGATGGGATGTTCTGTTGAAGTTGTATAAGACGTTGGTGAGGCCTAATCTGGAGTATTGTGTGTAGTATTTGTTACATGCCTGTGTGACGGGGTCCTAAATTACCCCTATGAACTGTGCTTTTGAAAAGAGAGAGAGAAAGAAAGAGAGAGAGAGAGACGAAGACTAACTTTTGGACTGTCACTTTAAGGCACGAGGAAGAAGTGAGAATAACTTTTGGATTTCTGCTGAATTGGAGAGAGAGAGAGCACCGAGCAGCTCGTAGGTCGTTATGGTGACAGAGGACGGCGTTATTTCATGGACAATTGAGGTTATGGTTTCTCTGGAGGTTGTTTCTACTTTCTCGAAGGACATGGCTTGCTAGTTCATTCTTACACAGTGAAAGGAAGGAGGAGTTATTCGAGAGACAGTTGGTACTCAGTACAGTGAGAAAATAGGAGGTCAGATGTTAGACCTCAGGCACATGATTTTGGACACTGAATGAGATTTGTTGTGCCCACAGAAAAAGTGGGTTTTTGGAGGATCGATCAGTGGCTCTTGCAGTGTGAAAAGGGAGTGACCAGTGGGGAGTTATCCATGTGTCCACCCTTGCCTGTGTTAATGATTCCACCACAGAAAGACGGACCCCTTTGTTGTGGTCACAGTCGGTGTCTTTTTAAAGGATTTCGGAGGACAACGAGAAGATCGATAGCATCAACTCATCTGAAGACTCAAATCTCTCCCTCTCTCTCTCCATCACTACTCAACTCAATACTACGAACTGAACTGAACTTTACTCACCATCATAAGACTATCTATTTACCCCTAGACTTGAAGAAACTTGGTTTTCATATAGATTTTCCACACTTACCTATATATAATCATTGCTAACCTGTTTGATTTATCCACATTTATATTACTGTATTGTGTAGGTACTAATAAATATTATTAGTTAAAAGCAATACTGGACTCCAAAGTGTTTTCCATTTCTACTGGTTCTTTAACCTGTCACAGGGTATGTGACACCTGAAGGAAGATTATCAACAAAGTTGAAAGAGTGCAGAGAAAATTGACAATCAGTTTGCTGGGACTTGAGGACTCGAGCTTTAGAGAAAGGTAAGGACTTCATTCCCTTTAGTGTTGGAAAATGAAGGGAGATTTCGCAGATGCAGACAAAATTATCAGTGTTGTTGACGGTAAATGCAGGCAGGATTTTTCCTCTAAGGTTGGGTGAGATGAGAGCTAGAGGTCGCAGTTTAAGGGTGAAATGTGAAATATTTAAGAGGAACCTGAGTGGGAATCCCTTCACTCAGAGGGTGGTGAGGGTGTGGGAAGAGCTGTCAGTGGAAGTTATGGATTTCATTGCAGAGAAGTTTGGATCAGTACATGGACGGGAGGGTATTGAGGACCATGGTCCAGCTGCGCTTATGGGACTCGGCAGAATAACAATTCGGTACCGACTCAATGGGCAAAGGGGTTTGTTTGTTATTGTGCTCTCTGACTCCAGATAAAGTGGAGATGAAGGGGATGGGTCTGTTGTCGGAAAGAGAGCGATGTGCTTTAAGGTTTTCCTGCTGGGGATAGAAGTGAATGTGATGATGATGATGATGATGACGATGATGATGATGACGACGACGTCGACTCAAACCTGAGAGGCCGGCGTCGGGAATTTTCATGCCTTACAAGGAGCGGATCGGAAGGCTGTGCGGGGCGCCACTCCCACGCAGTAATTTTCTTATTTTACGAGGTCGAATTGCGAGCTGACCACTCAACACGGTGCGGATGGAAAGCGTACTCGGGAGCGGCCCGACTGGATTCGAACCCGGGGACCTCCGTTCCGGAGTCCGGCGCTGATGTCACTGCGCCACCAGCCGACCATAGAAGTGAATAGGCGCTGGACATCCATGGGCAACGTGAGGCGATTCGGGCCAGGGATTTTAATTTTTTTTGAAGAGCAATCAGAATCAGACACTCACACGCATACAAGTCGGTACATACAAACACACACACACACACACACTTTCACGAGCTCCCTCCATATTCCCATTGCCCTTCACCCCGCTTCCCAAAAATTGCTCTTTCCTCCTCTTTGCCACAAACTCTCCCTGCTCCCCGGCCCGATTTTCACCTCTTCCCACTCTCGCCACCTCCTCTTCCCCGTTCCCTCACCGTCTCTTTCTCTTTCTCTCCCACTCCCTCCTCCTTTCTCTTCCTCCCCTCCCCTCACCAATTTACTTCTCTCCCACCCACTCTCTTTCCCTCTCCTCTCTTCATCCGTTCCCTTCCCCACTTCCCTACTTTTTCCTCCGCACATGTTTCCGTACCCACTCACTGCCCTTCTTTTTTCCCATGTTGTCTCTTTCTGCCTTTCTACCGATCGCTTCGCCTGCCTCTCGCCTTTTCCCCAATTCCCCCATTCTGTTGCCCGCTTTCCCCGGCACCCACCCGTCCGCGCACACACCCTCACCCCGCACTGTGATGTCGGGTTTGACACACTCAGTGAATTATAGATGTTGTGTAATTCTTCGTTGTTTGCAAAGATCCAATGTTCCCTCAGAAGATAAAGGCCTGTGCTTACCGGGAGTGGCCAGTTTGTTCCCCTTTTGTGTGCGATGCTGAACATGTGGGGGAGGGGAGCGTGGAGAAGACAGGATGTACGTATGTATAGATAGAGAGAGAGATAGGAGAGATAGAGAGAGGAGGGAGAGAGAGAGAGAGAGAGAGAGAGAGAGAGAGAGAGAGAGAGAGAGAGAGAGAGAGAGAGAGAGAGAAGAGAGAGATGGGGGGGGGGCTATATATATCTAGCCGCACTCCCGTTCTCTCTCTCCCCTTTATCCATTCTGTTCCCCACTGCCCCATTCTATCCTTCACACATACCTCCTTACCCTACCCACTCACTGCCCTTCTTCGTTCCCTTATTGTCAATAGGGCTATAGTACTTCCCACTCTGCTTTACAGCTGCGCAGCATGGACCGTGTACCAACAGCATTCCGAGAAACTGCGTGCCTGGAGCGTGCTGCCGCGGCTCGGGGTGGAGATCGATACGATAAGGGTGTTTAAGAGACAGTTAGGCAGACAGTTAAATGTTCAGGGAACGGAAGGATGTGGAAAGAGGGATGAGATTAATTAGGCTTCGTTAGATTAATTTTTCCGGCAGAACATCCCGGGGTTCAGGGCCTTTTCCTTTACTGTGTCATTCGTTTGTCCTACATTCCCTGTGAATGTTTACTGGGCGCTCTCTGGCTTTCTCACAGCCTTCCTGTTACTGAGAGACCAGAACCGCACACAACACTCCCGGTACCGCCTCCCCGACACCTTGTACTGTGGTCATATGATGCCCAAATCCTGTACTCCGTCCGCCTCCTTCACCCCCCTGTCTGTCCATGTTTACCTGTGCCCCTGTACTCCACAAGGTCGTCTCCTTCACCGTGATTCTCCGACTCCACATTGATTTCCGTTCTCTACCTCTCCCTCCCCTTTTCTTCCATTGTCTATCTCTCGTTCTGTTCGTTTTTCTCTCTCTCACACACACACTCATGCTTTCTCCATCTTCCTATTTCCCGTCTCCCTGCCTCCCAAAAATGGCTCGTTTTTCGAGTTTGTCTCAAATTCTCTCCGCTCCACGGATTCCGTTTTCCACCCTTCCCACTCTGAAAGAGAGAGAGAGACTAAATATACATATATAACCTCACAGTCTTTCTCTCCCTCCTCCTCCCCTCTTCATCCGCTTTCTTTCCCGCTGCCCCACTCTTTTCTCCACACATTCCTCCCTCCCCTACTCACTCACTGTTCCTTATTCCCTTCTTTCCCTTATTATCTATTTCTCCCGCTCTGCCCAACGCTTCTCCTGCCGCTCGCCTTCACCCCAATCCCCCTCTTCTGTAGCTCGCTTTCCCCCCACCCACCCGTCCCGCCATTCCCTCCACCCCGCACTGTGATGACGGGTTGACACGCACAGTGAATTATCTGATGTTGTATCATTCCTTGTTGTTTGGAAAGCGACAATGTTCTCTCAGAAGTTAAAGGTTTCTGGTTTCCGGGAGAGGCCGTGTGTTTCCTTTTTTGTGTGGTACAGAATAGGCGGGGGAGGGGAGTGTGGAGAAGACAGGATAGTTATATACAGAGAGAGAGAGTAAATATGTTGCCTCACTCTTTCTCTCTGTCCTCCTCTCTTCATCCGTTCTGTTCCCCACTGCCCCACTCTTTCCTCCACACATTCCTCCCTACCCTACCTCACTCCCTTCTTCTCTCCCTTACTGTCTCTTTCTCCTGTTCTGTCCAACAGCCGACAGACACAGATGACCGCATTCCAACAGGTAGACAGACAGACAGACAGACAGACAGACAGACAGACACACACACACACACACACACACACACACACACAGAAACACTTCCGCATCTCCCTCCCCAGGTCTCCACTCTGTTCTGTGTGCATTCAATATGCGACAGGTTTCAATCTGGTGTCTCCCTCATTTTTCTAAACTCACCGAGTTCAGGCCTGGAGCATCAAACGCTCCTCATAGATTCAGTCTCTCATTCCCTGTTCAGCCTCCCCAATGCATTGCGTAGAGACTGTCCGAGCTCTCCCCTCTTCAGAATTAAACCCATGATATTTCTGTATCCCTTACAAACAATTCAATGCTATACGGTTCCCTGACCCAGTGTACACACATCGCTCTGCTGTCCGGAAGGGTCTCTTCCACACTGGCCATTTGTTCTCAGTGGTCACAGCATCACGACAAAGACTGAGAGCTGTCTTCTCGCTGGTCTCCGACACAAACACTCACAGACACACAAAGAGACGGACAGACACGCATGCGGACACATAGAAACACATAGAAATACTGACACACACAGATATTTTAATAAGGAATGCATTTGAAACTCTGAACTTTTTAAGATGGAGGCAGCTATTTTGCAAACTGTTTGAAATGATACTTGCTCTGGAAATACCTCATGTGCATGTGGGGATGTCGTCGGGTTTGGGGGTGCACATGGAAAAGGGGCACACTGATTTTAGGATGTGCGCATATTTCAGGATCTGTCGGTGCATTTGAGGGTGCACATGGATTTCAGAGTGCTGATGAATTTGGGGGTACACACTGACTTGGGGGTTGCATGCACGTTTCAGGGTGCATATGGATTTGGGTTTGCACACAAATTTGGGTATGTTGAAGGATTTGGGGATGCACACTGTTTGGGGGATCCGAAGATTTAGGTGTGTGATGATTCACAAGGTTGTTTCATTCATAGATATTTTAATAACAAATACACTTTGAACTTTGATTTTGCTATTTGATTTAAGCAGCTATTCTGTGTATTATTTGAAGCGAGTTTTGCTCTGGGATAATCTAATGTGCGTTTGGGGGTGGCGTGGGGATGGAGTGCGAACAGATTTCTGTATGTCGTTGGAGCTTAGGGTGTTGGCAGGTTCAGGGTGAGCACGGAATTGGAGGTGCAAGCAGATTTGAAGATTGCGCTGATTTAGGGGTGTTTAGCGAATATGGGGGTGCGGAGGTATTTATGGATGAGCGCAGAAATAGGGTCTGTCAGCGAATATGGGGGTGTCAGTGGATTTGAGGGCACCTACTGAGGTGAAGATGGTTTTGCGAAGGTGCGCAGATTACAAATGTTATCGGATTTGGGGTTGCACACGGATTTTGGGATTTGGTAGACATGGATGTGTTCATGGATTTCGGGTGCGCGCATATCTCACGGTTCTCAGGATGTGGCGGTGTGGTGAATCAAAAAGTTGTTTCATTTATAGGTAATTTAAACGATAAATGCAGTTTGAAAGTTGAAATTTGTTCTTGCTAACTTATTAAGGTGGACCTCCTTGAAATGATATTTCCTCTGCTATAATCTGATGTGTATGTCGGGGTCTCAGCGGGTTTACGTTGCACATGGAATTGGGGTGCACACTGATTCAGTGGATACAGGCTTGGGATTGTGCGCTGATTTAAGAGGACGTCAACGAATATGCGGGTGAATACGCATGTGGACGTGTGTTTAGTTTTTGCACGTTGTTCTTGCTATTTTTAAGGTGGAGACAGAAGTTTTGTGAAGCGTTTGAAATGCTTCCTGCCCTGGGATAGGCTCATGTGTTGGTGTACCACGGATTTGGGGATGTGCGAATATTTCGGAGTCTGTCAGCGAAAGTGTGAGTACCCATGGATTTTGGGGTGTCAGTTGCTTTTGGGGTGCACACTGATTTGAAAGTTGAATGAGGGTTTGCCGGTGAGCAGAGATTTATGGCTGTACACAGATTTTCAGATGTATGGAGAGTTGGGTGAGTTGGCGGATTCGGGGGTGAACACTGACTTTGAGGAGATGTTAGATTTGGAGGTTTTTCGAATCTCCAGGTTGTTTCGTTATAGATAACGCGATATGAACTTTGACCTCTGTACTTGTTTTTTAAATGGAAGCAGACATTCTGTGAACTATTTCATATGATGCTTGCGCTGGGATGATCTAATGTGCATGTGGGAGAATCAGCGGGTCCGGGTCCGCAACGGATTTGGGGGTGCAGACCGGTTTGAGAATATACGCTCATTTAGGAGTGCTTTGGGGAATATGAGGGGGGTGCACAGGGATTTGGGAATGTGGACAGGAATGGGTGTCTGCCAGCTAATATTAGGGTGCATGTGAATTGAGCGCATACATGAACTTAGACGTACACGGATTTCGGGGCCCACACCTATCCGTGTGTCAGTGCGAATTTGAGTATGTGCAGAGATTTGGGACTGTTGGTGGATTTCAGAGTGCATACGGATTTTGGGGGTTCGGTGGTTTTGGAGCATACATTCGGGGTGTGAATGTATTTGAAGGGTTCTGAGGAGTTGGAGGTGTGACGACTATCAGACTATTTTTATTTAGTAATAATTTAATAATAAATGCATTTTCAACGTTGCACTTGGTTCTTCCTATTTTGTAAGGTGGAGGCGGCCGTTTTGTGAACTATTTGAAATGACTTTGCTCTGAGGTGATCCAATATGCAAGTGTGTCTGCTGATTTGGAGCTCTGACGAATCTCAAGGTTGTTTCATTTGTACATAGATTAATAATGAATGCAATTTGAATTTTAACCTCTGTTCTTGATTTTTATGGTTCAGGCAGCCATTTTGTGAAGTGTTTGAAACGAGAGGTCGGGAGCATGTGCAGTTTACGGAGACAGAGGGGAAGGGACTGAACGGAGGGGATAAATTGAACTGGATGTCTATGGATACGTGTAGAGTCAGGCCGGGTCAGGCAGAAACAATGGGTTGATCCACACAGAGACACAGAAACACCGTACACAGAACGGCAGTTCCTTATCCGCCTCTCCAGCGCTCCGTCGTGTTCTTTAACACACAGGTGGTGATATGATTAAAACAGACTCAACCCCCTACTAGACTGCCGAGTTTCATGGCCATGTATTAGGGTTAAGGGTGGGTCCTTGTCGAGCACCGAAATGTTCTGACTATGACTGGGTCACTGAAGATGTTGGAGGGTTTTGTGGATATGAAAGTGTTTATTCACCATCACAAGCAAATCTTTTCTTGGCTACCGCCTGATTAGAGTCCCCCAAACACAAACTACTCTATTACAAAAGTTTATACTCTCGAGCAGAATGTAACAGTGGGTGATTCAATACACTTTCACAAGCTGCAATGACGTAATTTACTTCCATATTCCGTGTCTCTCAAATGGCTCCATTGGAGTACATTCATACAGTGAAGCACTTTTCATTGATGAGAAACAACTGAAGGTTCCGTGAATTTTGGGACAAATTAATTCACACAAACAGTCCAAACATTGCTCCAGTTAATTATTTAATTACAATCTGTCACTTGGGGGGTTGCACCTGCCTGACGTAATGGTTTGTAAATAATTTTAAAACAGTTATTTTTAAATCTGTTGAAATCTGTCCCTGTGGAGTCGCTAAATGGTATTAAAAACCCCAGGCATGTGCTGCCTCAACATTTCATTCCGAGAGATCGCCTGTAGCACAGTGGGGACAGATCATTGGACAGAGAAAATGCCTGCAATGCTAGAGAGGTACCAGAGTGTGGAGAAAATACTGTACGTGTTCATTGCCGTCATTGGAGTTCCTGGTGAGTGAGCGGAGTAATTCATGTTTGGTATTTCTGTGTGTTAACCATGTGAATCTGTTTATGATCATTTGACAAGCTTCTAACGTGATGATCATTGTACAAATATTCGTCAGAGATATTCATCCTGTCAGTTCACACTCTGAGATTTCATATTTAATGACAAGCGGAACTAAACTCCAATCTCTCATCTAACTCACGGGATCGACTCGAACGTTGTTCTTGCCTTCAGTGACACCTTGTCCGGAGTTGTCCCAGTGTGGGGACAGGCAGCTCTCCCGCAAGCTGTGACTGGGATGGGTTTACGTTGTAAAGTTCACTGTTTCTGAGTTATTGATCAGAGATAACCCCTGGTCCTGTATTTCATGTCTCCCTGTGGAGTCTGTCACAGTTGGATCTCATTGCCTGTCGGTCAATAATTGGGTCTGATCATCTGAACCACTGTCCACGTATCTGCTGCCGCGTGTTATCGAATTGAACTGCGCTGCGGAATTAATCCATTAACGGAGCCTCTCAGTCTCAGGTTACTGAGTTGTTCCTGATTTCCCTCTGAGACGTGTCGTAAATCTGGACACCGCTTCGTCCTGTACAAAAGTCTCGGCACAACACCAAAGTCTGTTCAATTCCATGTATGCTGCACGACGTGCTGAGCCCCTCCAGTATTGTGTGTGTGTTTCTACCCTCTGTACCCCTTCTGAGCCCCATCAGATGCTGAGTTTCCGGAGACCTGGTCAGTCACGGTTAAATCAGCGAAACCAGCCCCATCAGCGACTGGAATCGGGATCAGCACCGATCGTTGTTGTTCATGCAGATCGCTTTTATCGCCGACAATTCTGCACACATTGTCTTATCTCCGCACTGAAGAAGGCAGGTCAGAGACAGTGTGACCCGTGTTTGATGTTAGATTAGCAGCCTCTCACAGATTCCAGCACTCCTGAGTTTCTCTCTCTCCCTCCCCCGTCCCCGTCTCTCACCCCCCTCCCGCCTCCCCCACACACAGTGAATTTAGTGGCGATTGTGATCCTGTCCCGGGGAAAGTGCGGCCTCTCTACCTGCACCACTCGCTACCTGGTGGCCATGGCAGCGGCCGATCTACTGACCATTGTCACCGAGGTCATTTTGTATCGAATCAATTGGTATTACTTCCCGTGGAATTTTCTGAGCATCACCCCTGTCTGCAGTGTTATTGCTGTAATGAGGTTCACAGCCACACACTGTTCTGTCTGGTTCACCGTCACTTTCACCTTTGATCGGTTTGTCGCCATTTGCCGCCAGAAGCTGAAAACTAAATATTGCACCGAGAAAACTGCGACTGTGGTACTAACAACAACCGGTGTACTGTTCTGTTTGAAAAATATTCCCCGCTACTTCATGTTTGAGCCCACAGAGATCATCGACAACGTATCGTGGTTCTGTACAGTCATGGAAAGTTACTTCACTGACCCCGGCTGGGTCGGATATGACTGGCTCGATATAGTTTTAACCCCGTTCATCCCTTTCGCTGTCATCCTGCTGCTGAACGCTCTGACAGTCAGGCACATTTTAGTGGCCAGTCGGGTCCGTAAGGGGCTGAAGGGTCAGAGCAAGCGGGAGAACCGCAGTGACCCGGAGATGGAGAGCAGGAGGAGGTCTGTGGTTTTACTCTTCACCCTCTCCGGCAACTTCATCCTCCTGTGGATAACAATTGTTGTAAATTTCATATATTATCAGCTCTCGGGGAAAGGATTCAACTTCAATGATTCAGAATGTATTTTTATCTTCGTCGGGGCTTTATTGAGGAATTTCAGCTGCTGCACAAACACGTTTATTTACGCGGTGACTCAGTCAAAATTCTCGGAGCAGATAATTAGGGCTGTGAAATATCCGGTCACCTCGGTGCTTCATTTTATTAATAAAGACGCGTCCTGAGCACAAGCCGGAGGCCGCCGCAGTGTCTTGAGTTCGGACTCAGGCTCCTCACATTCACCGCCTGATCTCATAGAACATAGAACATAGAATAGTACAGCACATTACAGGCCCTTCGGCCCACAATGTTGTGCCGACCCTCAAACCCTGCCTCCCATATAACGCCCCACCTTAAATTCCTCCATATACCTGTCTAGTAGTCTCTTAAATTTCACCAGTGTATCCGCCTCCACCACTGACTCAGGCAGTGCAATCCATGCACCAACCACTCTCTGAGTAAAAAACTTCCTCTAATATCCCCCTTGAACTTCCCACCCCTTACCTGAAAGCTATGTCCTCTTGTATTGAGCAGTGGTGCCATGGGGAAGAGGCGCTGGCTATCCACTCTATCTATTCCTCGTATTATCTTGTACACCTTTATCATGTCTCCTCTCATCCTCCCTCTCTCCAAAGAGTAAAGCCCTAGCTCCCTCAACCTCTGATCATAATGCATACTCTCTAAACCAGGCAGCATCCTGGTAAATCTCCTCTGTACCCATTCCAATGCTTCCACATCCTTCCTATAGAGAGGCGACCGGAACTGGACACAGTACTCCAATTGTGGCCTAACCAGAGTTTTATAGAGCTGCATCATTACATCGGGACTCTTAAACTCTATCCCTCGACGTATGAAAGCTAACGCTCCATAAGCTTTCTTAACTACCCTATCTACCTGTGAGGCAACTTTCAGGGATCTGAGGACATGTACCCCCAGATCCCTCTGCTCCTCCACACTACCAAGTATCTTACCATTTACTTTGTACTCTGCCTTGAAGTTTGTCCTTCCAAAGTGTACCACCTCACACTTCTCAGGGTTGACCTCCATCTGCCACTTCTCAGCCCACTTCTGCATCCTATCAATTTCTCTCTGCAATCTTTGACAATTCTCTACACTATCTACAACACCACTAACCTCCTCCCCTCCCTATCCCTTGTAAAGCACTGAAATCCAGGAATATTGAAAATCCATTCCTGCCCTTTTGCCAGACAAGTCTCTATAATGGCCACGACGTCATAATTCCATGTATGTATCCAAGCTCTCAGTTCATCATCTTTGATCCTGATGCTTCTTGCATTGAAGTACACGCATTTTGGTCCTTCTACCTTACTACCTTTACACCCTTTATTCTGTTTCTCTTTCCTCAAAGCCTCTTTGATGGCCTGGTTGAAGACGCTGTTCCTGGAACCTGTTGGTCCTGGCTTTTAAGCTGTGATACTGTTTCCCGGATGGTAGCAACTGGGATGAGTGAGTGAGTGAATCAACTCCGATAGTTCTGTATCAATTTTCCGTCAATTCATCAAGCCAAATGTCAGATGTAGAGAATCCCTGGAACAATCAATCCTGTTGAAGAGCTGATCTTCCGTGAATAAATGCTGGTGTCCTCTCCACACCTTGTTTCTCCTGAAGTTCACTGAATTAAAACAGAAAACTTCATTTCAGACACAAAGCACTTTTCTAGCTGGGATGAGATACTTCTTCATCTCCAAGGGTCAGCAACTGATATATTGGAATCACAAAGGAAACATCTGGTCACTCCTTAAACATCTGGACAGGGTGTCGCTGTGTTTAAGATTGCTGCACACAAATGATTTTTGCTGTTTCTTGCCTGTAAAAATAATTACAAAAAGACGGATTGAATTTTGGGATGTCTGGTCATGAACTTCGGTGGGAGAAATAAAAGTGTCAACTATTTTCTAACTGGAGAGTCATTTCAAAACTGTCAAAGAGACATCTGAATCCTCGTGCAGGTCAATTTGCAGGTTGAGTCGGTTGTGAGGAAGGCCGACTAACATTCATTCTGACAGAATGAGAACATAAAGCAAGGACGCATTTCCGAGGCTTTACAAAGAACTGGCAAGGCCTCACTTGGAGTATTGGGAGCAGTTTTCAGCCCCATATCTAAGAAAGGATGTGCTGACATTGAAGTGGGCTCAGTGGAGGTTCACGAAAATGTTTCCCGGATTGAAAGTCTTGTCATATGTGGAGCATTTGATGGCTCTGAGCCTCTACTCACTGGAATTCAGAAGAATGAGGGAGACCTTATTGAAAACCTATCGGATGTTGAAAGGCCTCGACAGGTGTGGAGAGGATATTTCCTGTGGTGGGCGAGTCAAAGACCAGAGGACAGAGCCTCAGAATCGAGTGATGTCCTTTCAGAATGGAGATGAGGAGGAATTTATTTCCCAAGGGAGTCGTAAATCGGTAAAGTTTGTTGTCTCAGGCAACTGTGAAGGCCAAGTGATTGGGCATATTTTAAAGATCGTTAGCTTCTTGATGAGTCAGAGCATGAAGGGATATGGGGGCTGTGAGGGAAAATGGATCAGCCATGATGAAATAACGGAACAAACTCGGTGAGCCAAATGACCCAGTTCTGCTCCTTTATCTCATGGTGCTATTCCAGATGAGGTAGTTTCCGTGTCTCTCCTGGGCTCTGACACCACACTGTTACAGCGAGGCTAGGTTCAAACTAGCTTGGGGGAAGAAGTCATCCTCTAACTGGGCACGGTGCCGGCATCTGGACTGGCCATCAATGTCTCTGACAGTCTTCCTCTCCGTATAAAAATGGGACATTTCTGCCCGTCTGCAGCCTGTGACCCGGCTCAGTCTGATTCTCTCTATTGGTGTTATTCACTGTTCTCTCTGAGCTGCGCGTGCGCACGGCTGCGTAGTGTCTGAAATACTCCCCTGTGTCGCGTTTGGTGCTGCGCTGATAGGATTTTCTTTCACACAATGTTAACTGAAAGTGCCGTGCAGTTTTCAGGCCGTGTAAAAAATTCCTGCTCAGACCAATGGTCATGTCCCACAGTGCTACAAACAGCCCGTGATATTACCTGTAGACTTTCCAATTACTCTGACCCATCACCCCCCCCCAGGTGATTGACGGTGGTGATCCCATCGATAGCAATGCCAATGAATATGAGGAGGAGACACTAGTTTTTCTCATTGTAGTGTCACATATTGTGGTCACGTGTTACTCAGGACAATGGTGTCTGATATCATTATGTACCCAGAGAGAATGGTACAAAACATGTTCTCACGGGTGGAAATGTCTGGAACAAGAGGAGGTTCAACATAGGCGATTTTCTAAGGAACTAAAGGTGGTGGAAGGATTTTATGTTTCTTTCATACATGACTATAAAACTTTCACTGACTGGAATGTAAATTCTTCATCCGAGTTGAACTGGGAACTATATTGGTTTTCCGAGTTCAGAATACTTGGAACCTTTCATCTGATTCTATCTGGTGCATACATGTATAAAAGCAATTATATATGCAATCTTAGTGTTTGGGCAATATTCTCCCACATTTCCCCTCTTTATTGCTATACATTGCGATGGCGAATAACAACGTTTACTCCATTGGAAGAAATCAAATTTTATTATTACACTATCATTAATAGATAGCTTTACCTCGGCTGTCATTGGAAGAAATCAAATTTTATTATTACACTATCATTAATAGATAGCTTTACCTCGGCTGTGTTTGTAAACCCACCCGCTCCCAGTCCCTCCACCTGCACTTCGAAACACGTCGACAGACTGGCACAGAAGGCGCAGATAGTGTCAAGTATGGCTGCGTCTTTACCCAGAAGACCCCGCACTCTAGAGATCCTTCCAGGTCGGAGGAGGCGCGGCAGGTGAAGGAGTAAGTGCGGGGATTGGCTGATTGAAAAAGCTGGTCGTGAGCAGAGAGGAAAGCAGATCTTCCAGGTCGGAAGAGGCGCGGCAGGTGAAATTACTCAAATTATCAGCCAATATAATCAAGGTTTTCTCTCCGGGAGCGGCCTGTCGAGGGAAGGGCCGTGTGAGAAAAGTGAGAGTCACTGGCTCGAGAGTCTTTGGCGAGGAGGCTGAGGGAGAAGACTACGCCACAGTTGGAGAGAGGGTGAGAAGTGGTGAAGAAATGACCGCTAGGCTGATTCAGTGTGCTGCGTGCATGATGTGGGAGGTCAGGGACACTGATGGTATCTCTGGCTCCTACAACTGTGGAAAATGCGTCCAGATTCAGCTTCGGAAGGACCGTGTTGCAGCACTGGAGAGGCAACTGGATGACCTCAGCTTCATCCGGGAAAACGAGAGATTTCTGGACAGGACCTACAGCGAGGTCGTTACACCGAGGATACCGGAAGAGAGAAGGGGAATGACAATGAGCAAGGAAAGGATGCTTGAAGTACAGGAGACCCCGGGGGATGTACCTCTCGTAAACAGGTTCACCCTCTTGGAAGCTGTCGGGACAGAAGACACTGCCAGCCTGAGAGGCGGTCAGGTCTGCCAGTCGAAAACTGGCGCTGAATCAAAGCCGAGGAGACAGGCGTCAGGCAGAGCCGTGGTAGTAGGGGACTCCATAGTGAGAGGTACAGAAAGGGGTTTCTGTGGCAACAGGCGAGATTTAAGGATGGTGTGTTGCCTCCCTGGTGCCGGGATCCAGGATGTCATGGACCGATTGCAGGGAATCCTCAAGAGTGAAGGTGAACATCCGGAAGTGGTGGTGCATGTCGGCACAACTGACGTGGGGAAGAAGAGGAAAGGCATTCTACAGCGCGACTTCAGAGAACTCGGAAGAAGGCTGAAAAGCAGGACTTCCAGAGTGCTTATCTCCGGTTTGCTTCTAGTTCCTCGTGCTGGAGAGGGCAGGAACAGGGAGATAATGGATCTGAATGTGTGGCTGAGGAACTGGTGCAGGAAGCAAGGATTTACATTCTTGGAGCACTGGGGTATGTTTCGGGGTAAGGGTGAATTGTACAAAAGGGACGGGTTGTACCTTAATAAGCGGGGCACTAGCATTCTGGCAGGCAGGTTTGCCTCTGCAATACGGGTGTGTTTAAACTAAGTAGTGGGTGGGGGGGGGACGAACTGGAAATATAAGGATGGAGTTAAAGGGAAAGTGAGAATAACAAAAGTTAAATACAACAGAATCAACGGAGCAGAGAGCTCAAGAAGGGATCGTACAGTATGGCCAAGTGAAATAGAAATTGATATGGGAGGTGAGGGGAGTAATGAATTAAAAGTATTATATATGAATGCATGGAGTATAAGAAATAAAGTGGATGGGCTTGAGGCACAGTTGGAAATTGTTAAGTATGATGTTGTGGGAACAACAGAGACATGGCTTCAAGTGGACAGGGCCTGGCAAATGAATATTCAAGGGTATACGTCCTATCGAAAGGACGGACTGATGAGCAGAGGGGGTGGGGCGACTCTGTTGGTGAGGAATGATATTCAGTCCCTTGCGAGGGGCGATATAGAATCAGGAGACGTAGAGTCAGTATGGATAGAACTGAGAAATTCTAAGGGTAGAAAGACCCTAATGGGAGTTATCTACAGGCCCCCAAACAGTAGTCTGGATGTAGGGTGTAATTTGAATCAGGAGTTAAAATTTGCATGTAGCAAAGGTAATGTTACAGTTGTTAAAGGGGATTTCAACATGCAAGTAGACTGGAAGAATCAGGTTGGTACTGGACCCCAAGAAAGTGAGTTTGTGAAGTGCCTCCGAGATGGATTCTTAGAACAGCTTGTATTGGAGCCTACCAGAGAGAACGCAATTCTAGATTTAGTGTTGTGCAATGAACCGGATTTGATCAGGGACCTCGAGGTAAAGGAGCCATTAGGAGGTAGTGACCATAATATGATGTTTTAATCTACAATTTGAGAGGGAGAAGGGAAACTCGGAAGTGTCAGTATTACAGTTGAACAAAGTGAACTATGGAGCTATGAGGGAGGAGCTGGTCAAAGTTCAATGGAACAATACCCGAGCAGGGATGACAGAGGAACAACAATGGCGGGTATTTCTGGGAATAATGCAGAAAGTGCATGATCAGTTCATTCCAAAGAGGAAGAAAGATCCCGAGGGGAGTAAGGAGAGGCCGTGGCTGACAAGGGAAGTAAAGGACAGTATAACGATAAATGAGAAGAACTATAACGTAGCAAAAATGAGTGGGAAGCCGGAGGATTGTAACACTTTTAAAGAGCAACAGAAGATAACTAAAAAAATATAACACGTGGAGAAAAAAAATGAAGTACGAAGGTAAACTAGTCAAGAATGTAAAGGAGGATAGTAAAAGCTTCTTTAGGTAGGTGAGAAGGGAAAAAAAAATAGATAAGACCAAAATTGGGCCCTTGAAGGCAGAAAAGGGTGAATTTATTAGGGGAAACTAGGAATTGGCAGACGAGTTGAACAGGTACTTTGGATCTGTCTTCACTATGGAAGATACAAATAATCTCCCAGATATAATAGTGGCCAAAGGACCTAGGGTAATGGATGAACTGAAGGAAATTTATTTTAGACAGGAAATGGTGTTGGATAGACTGTTGGGTCTGAAGGCTGGTAAGTCCCCGGGACCTGATGCTCTTCATCCCAGGGTACTTAAGGAGGTGGCTTTAGAAATCGTGAACGCATCGCTAATCATTTTCCAATGTTCTACAGATTCTGGATCCGTTCCTGTGGATTGGCGGGTGGTTAATGTTGTCCCACTTTTTAAGAAAGGAGGGAGAGAGAAAACAGGGAATTATAGACCGGTTAGCCTGACGTCAGTGGTGAGAAAGATGCTGGAGTCAATTATAAAAGATAAAATTACGACACATATGGATGGCAGTAACAGGATAGGTCAGAGTCAGCATGGATTTACGAAGGGGAAATCGTGTTTGACTAATCTTCTGGATGTTTTTTTTTTTGAGGATGAAACTATGAAAATGGATAATGGAGAGGCAGGAGATTTAGTGTACCTAGACTTTCAGAAAACCTTTGATAAAGTCCCACATAGGAGATTAGTGGGCAAAATTAGGGCACATGGTATTGGGGGCAGAATACTGACATCGCTTGAAAATTGGCTGA
This sequence comes from Mobula birostris, assembly GCF_030028105.1. Classification (NCBI taxonomy): domain Eukaryota; kingdom Metazoa; phylum Chordata; class Chondrichthyes; order Myliobatiformes; family Myliobatidae; genus Mobula; species Mobula birostris. The sequence goes on along the minus strand of NC_092389.1, from coordinate 63,683,761 downwards.
CCGACAGGAAACAAAGAGTAGCGATTAACGGGTCCCTTTCGGAATGGCAGGCGGTGACCAGTGGGGTACCACAGGGTTCTGTGCTGGGACCGCAGCTGTTCCAATATATATTAATGATTTAGATGAAGGGATTAAAAGTAACATTAGCAAATTTGCAGATGACACAAAACTGGGTGCCAGTGTGAAATGTGAGGAGGATGTTCTGAGAATGCAGGGTGACTTGGACAGGTTGAGTGAATGGGCGGGTGCTTGGCAGATGCAGTTTAATGTGGATCTATGTGAGATTATCCACTTTGGTGGTAAGGGCAGGAAGGCAGATTATTATCTGAATGGAGTCAAGTTAGGAAAAGGTGAAGTACAACGAGATCTAGGTGTTCTTGTACATCAGTCATTGAAAGCAAGCATGCAGGTTCGGCACGCAATGAAGAAAGCTGAAGGCATGTTGGCCATCACAACAAGGGGAATTGAGTATAGGAGAAAAGAGGTCCTTCTGCACCGACACAGGGCCCTGGTAAGACCACACTTGGAGTATTGTGTGCAGTTTTGGTCTCCAAATTTGAAGAAAGACATTCTTGCTATTGTGGGAGTGCAGCGTAAGTTCACAAGGTTAATTCCCGGGATGGCGGGACTGTCATATGTTGCAAGATGGAGTAACTAGGCTTGTATACACTGGAATTTAGAAGGATGAGAAGGGATCTCATTGAAACATATAGAAACATAGAAACATAGAAAATAGGTGCAGGAGTAGGCCATTCGGCCCTTCGAGCCTGCACCGCCATTTATTATGATCATGGCTGATCATCCAACTCAGAACCCCGCCCCAGCCTTCCCTCCATACCCCCTGATCCCCCTAGCCACAAGGGTCATATCTAACTCCCTCTTAAATATAACCAATGAACTGGCCTCAACTGTTTCCTGTGGCAGAGAATTCAACAGATCCACCACTCTCTGTGTGAAGAAGTTTTTCCTCATCTCAGTCCTAAAAGGCTTCCCCTTTATCCTCAAATTGTGACCCCTCCTTCTGGACTTCCCCAACATCGGGAACAATCTTCCTGCATCTAGCCTGTCCAATCCCTTTAGGATTTTATACATTTCAATCAGATCCCCCCTCAATCTTCTAAATTCCAACGAATACAAGCCTAGTTCATCCAGTCTTTCTTCATATGAAAGTCCTGCCATCTCAGGAATCAATCTGGTGAACCTTCTTTGTACTCCCTCTATGGCAAGGATGTCTTTCCTCAGATTAGGGGACCAAAACTGCGCACAATACTCCAAACGTGGTCTCACCAAGGCCTTGTACAACTGCAGTAGTACCTCCCTGCTCCTGTACTCGAATCCTCTCGCTATAAATGCCAGCATACCATTCGCCTTTTTCACCGCCTGCTATACCTGCATGCCCACTTTCAATGACTGGTGTATAATGACACCCAGGTCTCCCCTTTTCCTAATCGGCCACCATTCAGATAATAATCTGTTTTCCTGTTTTTGCCACCAAAGTGGATAATTTCACATTTATCCATATTAAATTACATCTGCCATGAATTTGCCCACTCACCCAACCTATCCAAGTCACCCTGCATCCTCTTAGCATCCTCCTCACAGCTAACACTGCCGCCCAGCTTCGTGTCATCCGCAAACTTGGAGATGCTGCATTTAATTCCCTCATCCAAGTCATTAATATATATTGTAAACAACTGGGGTCCCAGCACTGAGCCTTGCGGTACCCCACTAGTCACTGCCTGCCATTCTGAAAAGGTCCCGTTCATTCCCACTCTTTGCTTCCTGTCTGCTAACCAATTCTCTATCCACATTAATACCTTACCCCCAATACCGTGTGCTTTAAGTTTGCACACTAATCTCCTGTGTGGAACCTTGTCAAAAGCCTTTTGAAAATCCAAATATACCACATCCACTGGTTCTCCCCTATCCACACTGCTAGTTACATCCTCAAAAAATTCTATGAGATTCGTCAGACATGATTTTCCTTTCACAAATCCATGCTGACTTTGTCCGATGATTTCACCGCTTTCCAAATGTCCTGTTATCACATATTTGATAACTGACTCCAGCAGTTTCCCCACCACCGACGTTAGGCTAACCGGTTTATAATTCCCCGGTTTCTCTCTCCCTCCTTTTTTTAAAAAGTGGGGTTACATTAGCCAACCTCCAATCCTCAGGAACTAGTCCAGAATCTAACGAGTTTTGAAAAATTATCACTAATGCATCCACTATTTCTTGGGCTACTTCCTTAAGCACTCTGGAATGCAGACCATCTGGCCCTGGGGATTTATCTGCCTTTAATCCCTTCAATTTCCCTAACACCACTTCCCTACTAACATGTATTTCGCTCAGTTCCTCCATCTCACTGGACCCTCTGTCCCCTATAATTTCTGGAAGATTATTTATGTCCTCCTTAGTGAAGACAGAACCAAAGTAATTATTCAATTGGTCTCCCATGTTCTTGCTCCCCATAATCAATTCACCTATTTCTGTCTGTAGGGGACCTGCATTTGTCTTTACCAGTATTTTCCTTTTTACATATCTATAAAAGCTTTTACAGTCAGTTTTTATGTTCCTTGCCAGTTTTCTCTCATCTTAGATTATTAAGGGATTGGACACGCTGGAGACAGGAAGTATGTTCCCGCTGGTGGGTGAGTCCTGAACCAGAGGCCACAGTTTAAGAATATGTGATAGGCCATTTAGTTTAGAGCTGAGGAAAAACTTTTTCACCCAGAGTTATGTGGAATATGTGGAATACTCTGCCTCAGAAGGCAGTGGAGGCCAAGTCTGTGGATGCTTTCGAGAAAGAGATGGATAGAGCTCTTAAAGATAGCGAAATAAAAGGTTAAGGGGATAAGGCAGGAACTGGATACAGATTGTGGATGACAGTGAATGGCGGTGCTAGCTCGAAGGGCCGAATGGCCTACTGCTGCACCTATTGTCTATTGTCTATTGTGAAGATCTCATTAGTGAGCCTTCATTGGTTGGTACATTTGCCCAAGTTAACTGAGTTAATTTTCTTGAACTAACCAGCCATGACAAATTACTAATGTACTTTCACAAGGCTGCATGAATATATGTTTATGTTCCGGAAATCTGAATGATATCGACATTTATTTGAACTCCCAATAAACTTTACAACCGGACTTGCGTTTTATCTACACACCCGACCAGTAAGTGCGAGCAGATGTTTGAGGCCATTCGTCAATTGCTCCCTGAATTTCCTCTGTGTCAGAGTGTAGATACACGTGTTGGTGCAGGTAGAGAGATACCTCAACATCAACCCAAACTGTTGCAGGATATATGTCGGGGTATTCAAATATCTATTTGTGTAAGAGTAATTCTGAATTTGCCAGTTCATAGTATATACAATAAAGGGGATCCACAACAATATGAAATTGGCGGAGAGAGCGAACAACAAAATTATTGACTTTCTCCGGTTCTCCACCTCTGGATCATTATTTTTCTCTCTGCTGTTCCTGAGCCCCCGGCGAACTCTGTTTGCCGCGATAATATGACTGACTGTTAAAGCATTAAACAGTAAAATCAAACCGATCGGCAATAAAGGTGTAGTGATGGTGTTAAACAACTGGTATGCTTCCCACGCTGGTAAAGTAACATATTCCGATTTCAAAATGCATCGCCAGGGTACGTTATCAATGATAAGGTAAGGTTCTACTGCAAAGTAGCTTGGAACACATTTCGCACAACTTCCTAAACACACAATTACTATCACAATAGTCACTGTCCTCTCGGCGCAGTACCGTTCCCGCAGCTTTTGACTGCAGATTGCAACGCAGCGATCGAACGTGAAAGCCACCGTGAGCCAAACAGAACAGCCCACGGTTGTGAGCCTCAGGACAAGCGTCACGGTGCAAATCGGTGTAATGTGCAACGAAGGGGCATAAAGATAAATACTATTGATCTGATCGAGTATAACAGCAATAATAACACCCAATAAATCAGCTGCTGCCATTCCCACCAGGTAACGGGAGATGCATTTAGAGAGTCCGCACTTTCCCAGAGACAGGATTACAATCGCCACTAAATTAACTACAAGGAAGCAAAAAAAAAGGTTAGGATCATCGATTCACTCATCCAGACAGACCCATCATTGCAGCTGAGAATGCTGAAGATTTTATATACTGCGGGAATAAAATGGACTCAGGGAGATTGTTTCTTCGGAGATAACATTTTGGAGTGGAGGGACGGCTGAGCTAAATGAATGTTTCAATGTACAGTGGGCAAATAAACGTGAATCGTGCACATTGCGAGCAGAGGCAACATAAATGCTTTTACCCTCCCATGTTGTGAGATGGATGTAAGAATTAAAATAAATCTCATCTTATCTAAATTAAAACCGTCCAAAGAAGAATAACACGCTAAAACGGTAAAGTTTTTCCCGATACCGTGGCAAATTCAAAGACATTTCGATGAATAAATACAGAAAAAGAAGAATGTCTTTGGAAAGGACTGTTCGTTGCCGAAAAACCGGGCAGCTCGAAGGGAGAGCTGCAGCGATACTAAAGATTTTCTTTTCATTTTAGTAAACTTTTGAGTTTCTATATTGATGCAGATGCAGAATCAGATTAAGACAATACGTGATGGAAAGCATGAAAAGGTAAAATGCTGGAACAGTATCAATATTAACACAATCAATTGTTAATATTGACAAAAATGATCGGACATTATAATGGAGTAACAATTCCAGAGAAAAATGGAAGAAAAAAGTAAAATATATACTTAAACCTGAACAGTCTTAAAACACTCCTCAGATGAGGCACCATCTGTAACAAATGTTACAAGAACAAAACCTACACATACAGTAGTAGCCAATTCCAGTTGCTTACCAGTGATACCAATCACTGCTAGTACAGGATAGTAAATACACTCGATGTAGTAAATCGCAGGATATCCCATTTTCTGTGTGAATTGCTGATTAGTTGAAACTACTGTAGTCTAATTGCCGATATCTACTGCCGATTGCTTTGCAAGCTCTTATACAGGAGAGGAATATGCACTGCGACAATTAATCATACCACGTGGTTATCCACATTAGTGACAGCCCACTGAACAAACAGTTCAGATTTGTTTTCATTTATCTTAATTGTGTCGTCTTGCAATTATAATCTCTCCCTAGAAGGAATCACAAAATAGCAATTATTTTTATTTTTATTTATTCACATCTTCAAATAAATTCACATAAAATAATTCTTAGTCTGAATATTTTTACAACCTGCACTATCTCTTTCAAATAATTATCAATTATAACAATAGCCGAGGCGCATTAATATTCTGAGGTTAAGGAAGGGCATTTAGTTTGATTGTTCCATTCAATAATCTGTTCCCGGAAAGGGAATGTTCACACCTCCTTCTTGCTGTCAGATTGGTTTGGTATAACAATAGTGGTCAATCTGGATGAAAACGAGTTTAGTAAGCGATTAGATTAGTTATGTATCTCGAAGGTCATTTTAACATCTAAACTGATATGGGAGTAGCTGGGTCATCTATCATTTATGTAAGAGGTCTGTTTCATAAAACCATCTTTAAACATGGAGAGATTAAATATCATTTTATTTGCACAGAAATGCATTGTTTAACACAAAGTAGTTGTAACATACATCCATTTCTCCCCTCTCCACTGATATTTTGAGCCATTTCTTGTAGGTGTCATATTTTCATACTTTTTTCACCACATTCTGTTTTGTTTTTAATCTTGCAAATTGTATAAAGCCAGGGTGTCTCTTGTGGGAAGGCAAATAACGTCTCAGAAGGTGCTTTATCCATAGGTGATGCGGGCTCCATATTTTCCTTACTGGATTTCAGACACTTTGCATTGAAGTCTACTGCTTTAATATCCGCCACAACAAAGCGGTTAAAATGACACACACACGAGGAAATTTACAGATGCTGCAATTTCAAGAAACACACATAAAAATTGCTGGTGAACGCAGCGGGCCAAGCGGCATCTACAGGACGAGGTACAGTCGAAGTTTCGGGCCGAGACCCTTCGTCAGGACTAACTGAAAGAAGAGATAGTAAAGGATTTGAAAGTGGGAGGGGAGATCCGGAATGATAGGAGAAGACAGGAGGGGGAGGGATGAAGCTAAAAGCTGGAAAGTTGATTGGCAAAAGGGATATGAGAGGATCATGGGACGGGAGGCGTAGGGAGAAAGCAAGAGCTGGGGCGGGGGGAACCCAGAGGATGGGCGAGGAGTATAGTGATAGGAACAAAGTGAGAAAAAAGAGCGAGAATGATGGTCTGATAGCATGAACATTGACTTCTCTAAAGTCCGTTAATGCCCCAACTCCCGTTCGTACCCCATCCGTTATTTATTTATTTATTTATATATTTTATATATATATATATATATTTCTCTCTCTCTCTCTCTCTCTCTCTCTCTCTCTCTCTCTCTCTCTCTCTCCTCCCTCTGTCCCTCTCACTATACTCCTTGCCCATCCACTGGGCTTCCCTCCACCCCCTTTCTTTTCTCCCTAGGCCTCCCGTCCCATGATCCTCTCATATCCATTTTGCCAATCACCTTTCCAGCTCTTGGCTCCATCCCTTCCCCTCCTGCCTTCTCCTATCATTTCGGATCTCCTCCTACCCCTCCCACTTTCGAATCTCTGACTATCTTTCCTTTGAGTTAGTTCTGACGAAGGGTCTCAGCCCGAAACGTCGACTGTACCTCTTCCTAGAGACGCTGCCTGGCCTGCTGCGTTCAACAGCAATGTTTATGTGTGTTGACTAAAATGACAATAACTTATACTCGCGCTGGGCCCGTGTGTATGGAAGTCCCATGCTTTCATTATATATCCAATAAATCATGTCGGGACAGTTTTGTTGTCCCCGTTACCACGCCTGATTATATCAAAATGAAACACTGTACGGCCGATCACGCTGTGCAATGAAAGAAGGATCACCCTAGATAATGTCTGTCGCAGCTGGCATCTTTCGAACAATTTGGGACTGGAACATCCGCGGCAACTCTATAAGTTTTCTCTTGAACTCTCCTTTTGACTTCGGACAAGCAGGCTTTTCCATCGCAAATGAGAACTCGTGTTACATATGGGTCCAAACCTCACTTCAGATTTATTGTTGATAATGAAGTTTTCCCCTCTGGGGTTCTTTCACAAGTTTCAATATTAACACCAAAATACATACGATTTAGGGGCAGTATTAGGTCATCTGGCCCATCGCGTCTTCTCCGCCATTTCAGCATGGCTGATCCAATTTTCCCCTCACCGCCAACCTCCTGCCCTGAGCAATCAAGTATCTATCAAACTTAGCTTTTAATATACAAAACGAATTGACTTCCACAACGACATGAGCCAAAGAAAACCACAGATTTCGCCAAAGAAATTCATTTTCACCTCCGTTCAAAAGAACGCACGCCCTTTCTGAGGCTGTGTCCTATAGACTTAGACTGTCCACCACCGGGGACTTCCTATTGAAAGTTTCACGCCTTGATTATATCCACATGAAACACCGTACGGCCGGTCATGTTCTCCAAAGAAAAACATTAGTACACAGGAAATAGGAGCAGGAGTAGGACACCTTGCCGGCCGAGCCTGCAGCGTCATTCAAAATGATCATGGCTGATCTGACCATGTACTCATGTCTAACTACCTGCCCTTCCCCCATAACCATTAACTCCCCTGCTTGGCAAAACTCTATCCATCCTACTCTTAACTCTATTTAATGGGGTAGCCTCTATTGCTTTATTGCACAGAAAATTGCACAGATTCTCCACACTGCGATAAGTAGTTGCTCCTCATCTGCGTCCTTCAAATACTACCCCGAATCTTGAGGTTAGGTCTCCTAGATCTAGTCTCAGCAACTAGGGGGAGCAACGTTCCTGCTCTATCTTATCTATCCCTTTCATAATTTTATATGTTTCCGTAAGATCGCCTCTCAACGTTCTGAATTCCAGCGAATACAGTCCCAGCGACTTAATTTCTACTCATATTTTAACCCCCTCGTGTCTGGAATCAAACTGTTGAAACTCCCCCGTCCGTACATCTTTCCTCAAGTGAGGAGACAAGAACTTCACACTGTACTCCAGGGGCGGCCTCAAGAGCATCCTGTAGAGTTGCAGCAGAACCGTCCTGCTCTTAAATTCAATTCTCGCAATGAAGGCCAACATTTCATTTGTCTTCTCGATTGCCTTCTGGACCTGCAAGCTAACATTTTGCGATTCATGCAGAACCACTCACAAGTTCTTCTCCTCAGCGGCATGCTGCAATCTTTTATCATTTAAATAATAGGCTGAACTTCCTCTTTTCCTTCTAAAGTTGGTGACTTCGTATTTACCGCCATTGTACTCCATCTGCCAGACACTTGCCCACTCAATTGACGCATCTATATCTACAAACGTTTGTATTTGCAGACTCTCCGTATCGTCTGCACAACTTGCTTTTCCACTCAATTTAGTATCATTACCAATCTTAGATACACTATACTCAGTCCCCTCTTACAGATCGTTCATGTATATCGTGAACAGTTGTGGCCTCAGCTCCGACCTCTAGGCAAACCGTTCACTACAGATTGACAACCACAGTAACACCCATGTATCCCAGTCTTCTATCCATGCTAATACATCACCCTCAACTCAACCCCCAAGGATATGTATATCCTCTATGTATCCTTATCTTATGGAGAAGTCTTTTATACGACACGTAATCGAACACCTTCTGAAAGTACATGTAAATAACACCGATCTGTTCCCCTGTAAACTCTGCGCTCGTTGTAGCCTCAAATAACTCTTGTAACTTTGTCAAACAGGGCTTGCTTAAGCTGGATCCATACTGCATCTGCATGATGGCTCCATTTGTTTCCAGATGCTTTGCTATTTCTTCTTTACCGATAGCTTCATGCATTTTCCCAATCACAGATGCTAAACTAATTGGCCTATAGATACCTGTCCATTGTCTACAGCTTTTCTTCAACAATGGCTTGACATTTGCGTCCTTCCAATCCGCCGGGATCTGCCGAAATTCCAGAGAATTTTCGTAATTTTGGTAAGTTATTATGAATGAAAGACAGTCCTGCAGTTCTGCGCATTTCCTAAATATTTCAGGTCCAAAGGGGAAGTTTTACCACTATCAATGCTGGAACGCTTTATTTCTTAACTAACCATTGACAGCATAGAATCAGAGGAACTGAATCCATTCAGAGCTATACAGCCGTTTGTTCAAGTCAACTTGTTAATCTTTGGCTCCGCTTGAATAAGTTTTCATTTCTTTGTTTTCTAATTTAACTGCGATTGTGAACCTGTCTCGGGGAACATGAGGAATTTCGAAATTCATCCCCCGTAGCAAGTGGAAACGTCTCCGTGGCGATTATTCAGGCATATTAGATTTGGTATGGTGCAAATGTATTGCTCACTGATTACATTTTCGCTTAGGCCATTGCACCAAGAGTTGTAAGTAGGGACAGTGCGTCTGAGCAACAGTGGGCTTCACTTTCAATTGCTCTACGGCAGTTTGTTGACAAACGCCGCGGGAACGAAACTGCACCAAGAGAACAGCCATTGTGGCTGTAATGATTATGTCGTTCGCTCGATCAGCTAATTTCAACAAGCCTGGTTAGTATCTTCTACCATCTGATAGACAACAGCTCGCATGTAAGTTGCAAATGATGAGTTTGTGGGCCAACACGTGTGTCTATGGGATAATGCAGGCAAAGTTCAGTGAAGATCTGAAGAATAGAATGAAGTTATGTTTACATTCAGTCGGCTGCGGTGCAGATAACGAGCGACACTAATTGCACGTCGGCAGAGACCGGAAACAAACGTTGTAAGATATTAGCGCGTTTGGCAGGTCTGCTATTTACTCATTGAACCGTAGATTTATCGGTTTATAGGGACTGAATTAAGCACTTCCGCCCAACGGGCATTTATAGCCAAGACACTTATCTACGCTAATCTCATTAGTACTCGTCAGCCATATCCAGCTAAACCTATTCCTTCCATGTAACTGTTCAAATGCCTGCTAATGACTTCAATTTTACTTACCTCCGCCGGTTCAGTCAGTTCGTTTCATATATTCATCAAGTTTTTCGTGAAAATTATTTCCTTGTGAACCTTTTAAATCTCACTGCTGACGAACTTAGGGGTATCGCTGTAAGCTGAACGCACCATATTTCCCATTCCTTTCCATGGTAAATATATCAATTCATGAAGACACCTGCTTGACCATCGGATCCTCTCACATGCGCTGAATGTTGTATCATTAGTTTAGTTAGGATGCGAAACTGGAACAAACAATAATATATCGGCGATATTATTACTGCCTTCATTGAAGTTTATTGTAGGAAGGATTTGGCAACTTTACTGAGGGTGCAGAGAGAATTTACCAGAATACTGCTGGACTTCAGAGCGTGACCGATGAAGGTAAGTTAACCGAGCTAAAGCTTTTCTTTTTGGAGCAAAGGAGGATGAGAGGTGAATTGATAGAGGTATACTCGATGATGACATGCCTTGATAGAATGTATACCCAGATTTCTTTTCGCATTGCGCAAATGGCCAGTATAAGAGGGCATTATTTTGATTAAGGTGAGTGGAAGTATGTATAACGGTGGGTGTCAGAGGAAAGCAGTTTATACAGTGTGATGGGTGCCTGGAAGACCCTGCTAGGGGTGAAGATAAAGCTAGATGTGTTAGGGGGTATTTATCAGAGTCTCCATGCAGAAATAGATGATAGTAAAATGGATGCCTATGTACGAGAGATCCGTTACTGTGCTGTAATGATTATTCTAAGTTGTTCGGTTGTTTACGATGATTCCGAAGGAAGGAAATTGGAAGCATGGATTTTTGTGTTTTCTTTCCCACATTACATTTAAATCTTCATCTTTTTCTGGTTTCATCTGCCCATGTGGAATTCACAAAATTCTGCCTCTATTCCCAAATTCAGAAAGAATTGGTGATTGGGGAAATCAATGATTGCTGATCTTTTAAATAGGGAAATTAAATGTGGTATTTTGTGAGAAATTATGGAATGATTCCGGAGCAATCTTAAAAGTAGACTTCAGCACTGCGTTTCTATCGAATGTTAAACTATGTTGCACAAGATTTCTAATACACTGATTTTGAATTTCGAGTTCACAAGAAAAAAATGTTTTATGTAAGAACTGTGTTTGTTTTCTTACATGCCAGTTAGCAGACAATATTCCTCTCATTGATGTGTTTAAGTATGTTGAAATACTGCATCGACGCGCAGTTATAATAAAATAATGGAAATCATAAAATGTAATTGCTTACGACAGCTAAACAAGACTGTTTATCCTTTCAGCGTGTAATTAATGAAATGCAGAGTCCATTAGATTCCATCCACAGCATGTGAGATCTTTTTACTCTGTTACTTTTTTTAATCTCATAAATTATTCCAAACTTTATTCGCCCATATATCTTTCCAAGCCGGAGACTAGCCTAGAGTATTAAATTTGATGTTAAAAATGAACTGGGACAAATTACGTTTCGCCTGCTGAGTCTGCGACAGCCCCACCTTCCGGTTTCAGGGTATATCGACGCCACGTTTGTGTATTTCGCGTCCCACAGCCAGGTGACTCCCCACATCTGTAAAGAACTTTCTATATTTAGGGCAACTTAGCAGAAGTTACACAGAACCAATCAGATCCTCCCGCCCACTTTTTTCTGAAGAATTGTCAGACACGCGGAGTAGGCCAAGAAGAATGTGATCCAGTATGAATATTCGGCACATTCAGACAGCGTCATGGTGGAGAGGGGTTAGATTTTAATTTCCATTGTATAACCAGCATTATTTAACATCACAACAACTTCCTATTCGTGACAGTAACATCATTTTTATAATGAACTGCAATAAACACCACCTAATTACCTGATCTTGGCGTTGGTCTAACTTAAACAAGAGATTTGTAACCTAGAGGTGAGCTGTCCACGTGATCCTGTCACATCCATCTATCATCAACCGGTCCCATCTTTACTGAGGAAATCCCTCTGCCATTCGAGGAATTAGCCCAGCACACCCACATTCCAATTTCTCATCCACTGTTTCTCAGTTCAGTCGCTTTCAAAAGGCGTGGTACATTTGCAGCAAGGCTGATGCGCAAGTTCACTCCGGAGAGCTACACCTTCCTTTTCTTTTACCCAGTCTATCATATATCAGTTCATCATGAATTTCGCTTCTGAAACCAAAATGATGAGCTTCACATTTCTGCCTCTTTGAACTTAGAACATAGACCACAGAAAACCTACAGCACAATACAGGCCCTTCTGCCAACAAAGTTGTGCCGAACATGTCCCTACATTAGAAATTACTAGGCTTACTTATAGCCCTCCATTTTACTGAGCTCCATGTACCTATCCAAAAGTCTCGTAAGAGACCCTATCCTATCCGCCTCCACCACCGTTGCCGGCAGTCCATTCCGCGCACTCACCACTCTCTGAGTGAAAAACTTACCCCTGACATCTCCTCCGTACCTACTCCTCAGTACGTGAAACCTGTGTTCTCTTGTGGCAACCATTTCAGCCCTGGGAAAAAGCCTCTGACTATCCACATGATCAATGCTTCTCATCGTCTTATACACCTCTATCACGTCACCTCTCATCCTCAGTCGCTCCAAGGAGAAAAGGTCAAGTTCACTCAACCTACTCTCATATAACTGTCCGAGCTCTCACGTGTCCACACAATACCTTCTCCAAATCAAGTTAGGGATTGGTTTCATCTTACTAATAACTCAGATACAGAACACCATATTCTCCCAATCAATCTACTTACAGTTTTTTGTTCACGGTTAGATCGGATTTGCTGCATGGTTTTGGAAATGGCAGACGGTAGACAGTGAACACAACATTCTAACACTGTTCACTTATCGTCAACAGTAAACCATTAACAATTACAGCACGGAAACAGGCCACCTCGGTCCTTCTAGTCCGTGCAGAACTTTTACTCTCACCTAGTCCCACCGACCTGAACTCAGCCCATAACCCTCCATTCCTTTCCTGTCCATATAGCTATCCAATTTAACTTTAAATGACAACATCGAACCTGCCTCAACCACTCCTGCTGGAAGCTCGTTCCGCACAGCTACCACTCTCTGAGTATTGAGTGGGCAAGGGTCGGCAGATGGAGTACAATGGTAGTAAATATGCGTTCATCCACTGCAGAGGTAGAAGAGGAAAATCGGTCGATTATTTAAATGGTAAAAGATTGCAGTATGCCGCTGTTCAGAAGGACTTGGGAGTGCTTCTGCATGAATCACAAATTGTTAGTTTGCAAGTGTAGAAGGCGTTCAAGAAGTCAGATGAAATGTTAGACTTCGTTACTAGAGGGACTGAATTTAAGAGCAGCAAGGTTATGCTGCAACTGTACGTGGTACTGGTGAGGTCGCACCTGGAGCACAGTGTGAAGTTCTGGTCTCCTTACCTGAGAAAAGGTAAACTGGCAAAGGAATTTCACCAGTTTGATCCAGAGACGAGGAGTTTAACATATGAGGAGAGGTTGAGTCGCTGGGACAGTGTTCGCTGGAATTCAGAAAGATGAGAGGAGATGTAAAAGAAACATGTACAATTATGAAGGGAGAGTTAAGGTAGAGGAAGGAACGTTGTTTCCCCTGTTGGTGAGACTGGAACTGGGAGACATAACCTCAAGATTTGGGGAGAGGGACTGTGGGGAGCAGCTGTAGGACGGGGATAGGGAGGAACTGCTTTTTGCAGAGTGGTGAATCAATGCAATTTTCTGTCCAATGAAGCAGTGAAGGCTACCTCAGTAAATGGTGTTAAGAGAAGGTTGGATAGATTCTTACTAATAGGCGGAGTTAACAGTTCTGGTAAAAAGGCAGGTTGGTGGATATGTGTACATGGTCAGATCAGCCATGATCATATTGTATGACGGAGCAGGCTCGGCCGACTAGATTTTCTAGCTCTGCTCCTATTTCTTATATACTAATGTTGTTCACTGGAGAACATGACCGGCCGTATGGTGTTCCATGTCTATATAATCAAGGCGTGAAACTTTATATCGGAAGTCCCCTGTGGTGGGACAGCCTCAGGCGTACTGTTGTGATGAATTTGGTTAATATGTGGATTTCCTTGCTTCATGTCGTTGCCGAGGGTAGGAAATTGCCGCTGAGTGGAAATTTCTATCAGCCATGCTGAAATGGCGAAACAGACTCGATGGGCCAAATAGCCTAACCCTACTCCTAAATCTTACGTCTTTTGGTCTTAACCTTAAAATTTGTGAAAGAACACAAGAGGGGAAAGCTTCATTATCAAGGAAATTGAAGTGAGATTTGAACCGAGACAGAACACGAGTTCTCATTTGCGATGGAAAGACCTGCTTGTCCAAAGTCAAAAGGAAATTTGACCTTAAGAAAACTTGTAGGGTTCTCGTTGATGCTATAGAGTTCAAAATTGTTCTGAAGATGCAAGCTGTGACGTAGACATTATCTACGGTAATCCTTCTTTCATTGGACAGCATGACTGGCTGTACAGTGCTTCATTTAGATATAATGAAGGCGTGGGGGTTCCCAAACAAAATATCTATCAGTAACGGATTCTGCAATAAAATAAATTGGGACTTGAGACTGCAAAACTGTCCCGACGTGATTTATTTGAGATATGGAGGAGGAGAAGATGACGGCGCGACGCAGGGCGCAGCGGCCACTCCGGTAGTGATGTCTGTTATTCGTCAAGTATGGTGCCGTGCACAATCCTGATTTGATGGAGACAGACGTGAAAGCACGGAGAAACATCGGGAGAAACTCCTGAAATGCCTGCCTCGCTTCTGCTGCTACTGTGTCTGGATTCTGCGGAGGAGAAGGCCCCGAGTCCCCGACTTTGTTTTTCGCTCGGCGGCGGGGGTGCGGTCGAAGCGCTTGGCAGAGGATGGTGCTCGGAGAGGCTGTGTCGGAGAGGCTGTTCGGAGGATCGAAGTTTTTGGACGGACTCAGAGTCGACTGTGGTCGGGTGCTTCCAATGCATCGGCAGTTGTCGGCGCTTGGAGGTTTACCACAGGGAGAGTTTCTCCCTTTTGCCGCCTGCTATCAGGAGTTTGAGACGACTTTTTTTTTTTTACCGTGCCCATGGTCTGCTCTTTATCAAGGTCTGGTATTGCTTTGCACTGTTGTAACTATATGTTATATTTATGTGGTTTTGTCAGTATTTGTCTTGGTTTGTTCTGTTTTTTTTGTGATATCACTCTGGAGGAACATTGTATCATTTCTTAATGCATGCATTTCTAAATGACAATAAACGGGGAATGAATGTCCTCATAGTCTAATCTAATCTAATATAATGAAGGCATGGGATTCCCCACACACAGGGGCAGCGCGAGTATAAGTTATTTTCAATTTGTCTCACTTTGTTGTGGCGGATATTAATTCATTGGACTTAAATGCAACGTGTCTAAAATCCACTAAGGAAAGGATCGAGACCAAGTCACCTATGGATAAATCACATTCTGAGATGTCATTTTCCTTCCCACAAGAGTCACCCTGAGATTTGTAGAATTTGCAAGATAGAAAAAAACAACAAAAAAATGCAGTGAACAACGTATGAAAATATCATACTACAAGAAATGGCAGATTTAAATATACATGTGGGCTAAGATGTTAACTGTCCTGTGCTATCACGAGTGGGATCATCAGTTGATCTGCCATCTGTCTTCAGGAGTTTCGGCCCGCTTATGATCAAGACTCCCTCGAGGTGGTGGGCCAGCAGTGCTAAAGTACCACCTCCCACTGGTGAGCTTAAACACTTGGCATCTGCCCCTATCAGAGTTGTTGGTCACTTCCATCCAACAGATAGTCTGTTCTTCAGGTGTCTATGCAACTACTGTAGGGTTTGCAAGATATGTCTGACTACCTGCCCCTCTGGACATACTTGGTCCACACCCATGCTGATCCTTTCTCTGCTGCCTCAGCTACAGCCCTGCTGGTTGATTTGATCTCTCTTCTAGTGAAGCCAAGGTCACGCAGCCACTTCTGGAAAGTGAACGCAATAAACCCACGGCAGCCTACTTCTAATGGATAGCGTGAGAGCTTCCACCCTCTATCTCTGCACTCTGATCTTAATTCTGCACACACTATCAATGGAGAGAAGGGAAATGGATGCATAATACCAGCACTTTCTATTAAACAACGCAGTTCTATGCAAAAATTGTATTGAGTCGCTCTATGTTTTAAGATAGTTTCATGAAACAGACCCCTTGCATTAATCATAGATGTTAAGATGACATTCGAGATACGTAACTAACCTAATCGTTTACTAAGTTAATTTTTATGTAGGCTGACCGCTATTGTGGCACCAAACCAATATGAAAGCAAAAGCGAGGTGTGAACATTTCCGTTACGGAAAAAGATGATTGAATTGAACAATCAAACTAAATGCCCTTCCTTAATGTTCTACGTCTCTTATTGCAATTGATGATTATTGTAGAGTGATAGTGCACGTTGCAAAAATATTCAGATAAAGTATTATTTGAAGTGAAACGCACCAACTCTGTGTCATAGAGAAAGAATGTACCACCTTCTCGTTTGAACGTGTGATTAAACAAAACTGAAAATAACTTATTTTGGGATTCCTTCGAGGGAGCGTTTTAATTGCACGATGCAATTAAATACAATTAATATAAATGAACACAAACCTGAATTGTTTGTTTAGTGGGCTGTCACTAATGTGACTAACCATGTTGTATGATTAATTGCCAGATTGCACTTTTGTTTCCTGTATAAGAGCCTGCAAAGTAATCAACAGTAGATATCGGCAGTTGGCCCATTTTCAACTGATCACCGATCTACACCGAAAATGGGATATCCCGCAATTTACTATATTGCATGTGTTACTATCCTGTACTAGCAGCCATTGGTATCCCTGGTAAGTAACTGGAATTGGCTACCACTGTATGTGTTTGCTTTGTTCTTGTAGCTTTTGCTACAGATGGTGGCTCACCTGATGTGTGTTTTACGCCCGTCCATGTTCAAGTATATATATTATTTCATGCTTTCATGTTTCTCTGGAATTGTTACTCGTTTCTTTAATTCGGTTATTTTGCCAATGTTAACAATTGATTGAATGTTTATATTGATAGTATTGTAACATTTTTACCTTACCTGACCTTCCAGCTTTACCAGCGGGCATTGCTCCAAATCTGATTCTGCATCAATGTAGAAACTTAAGCGTTTACTAAATTAAAACAAAATCTTTAGCACCGCTCTTTCTGCGACCTCCCCGGATTTTCTGGCAGTGCACAGCTTTTTCCTCTTCGTCTTAATGCAATATATATATATATTTTTTTCTCTTATTTGTCAAAAAGTCTTTGAAATTCTCACAATAATTTTGAAAACTCTTTTGTTTTACCATGTCCTCCTTCTTTGGGCGGCTTTAATTTAGGTAAGATTACATTAGCATTATTTTACTTTTTACATCCATCTCACAACATGAGGGAGTAGAAATCTCTATGTTGCGTTTCCGTAGCGATGCACAAGAATCAGGTTTATTTGCCACCTGTACATCGAAACATGCATTTAGCTCTGCCGACCCGCCACTCCAAAATGCTATCTCCGATGAAAAGGTCCCTCTGAGTCCATTTTAGTCCCGCAACATAGAAACCCTTGAGCAATCTCAGCTACAATGATGGGACTGTCTAGATGAGTGGGTCGATAAGCTGCCCACAGGAATGTCTGTTGTCAACTGGAAAGCTGCGGCTCAGCTGTTACTCGCGTCCGTTGTTATCATCCCATCGAAGGAGAGTGACGGAGCCCTTTCGAACAACTTTTTCACTCTCCGAATCGAAGTCTGCCTGACCAGGCAAAGGATCAGATGTCTGAAGTTCACTAAATCCAATTCAACCGATTTCAATGCATGCATAAAAAAGTGAAAATGCTCAGGGTTTCTGCGCATGAGCTCAACTCTTCTTTGCTTCCTTGCAGTTAGTTTAGTGGCGATTGTGATCCTGTCTCTGAGAAAGTGCGGACTCTCCAAATGCATCACCCGTTACCTGATGGGAATGGCAGCAGCTGATTTAATGGATGTTATTATTGCTGTTATACTGTGTGAGATCAATAATATTTACATTTATGCCCTTCCTTTGCTCATTACACCGATTTGCACCGTGACCCATGCCCTGAGGCTCGCAACCATGGACTGTTCTGTTTGGCTCACGGTGGCTTTCACGTTCGATCGCTGTATTGCAATCTGCAGTTTAAAACTGCGGGAACGGTACTTCACCGAGAGGACAGCGACTATTGCGATAGTAGTTGTGTGTTTAGGAAGTTGTGCGATGAATATTCCGTTATACTTTGCGATAGAATCTATCCATATCATTGACAATATACCCTGGCGATGAATTGTGAAAACGGAATACCTAACTTTACCAGCGTGGAAAGCATACCAGTTGTTTAAGATTCCCGCTACACCTTTATTGCCGATCGGTTTGATTATACTTTTTAACGCTTTAGCAGTCAGTCATATTATCGCGGCAAACAGAGTTCGCCGGGGGCTCAGGAACAGTAGAGAGAAAAATAATGACCCAGAGGTGGAGAACCGGAGAAAGTCAATAATTTTGTTGTTCGCTCTATCAGCCAATTTCATATTGTTGTGGATCCCCTTTATTGTATATACTCTTAACTGGCAGGTTGAAAATTACTCTTACACAGACAGATATTTGAATACCCCGACATATATCCTGCAACAGTTTGGGTTCATGTTGCAGTTTGTCTGTACCTGCACCAACACGTGTATCTACACTCTGTCACAAAGGAAATTCAGGGAGGAGCTGACGTATGGACTCAAACATCTGCTCACATTAAGTGGCCGGCTTTGTAGATAAAACGCAAGTCCGATTGCAAAGTTTGTTCGGAGTTCAAATAAACGTCGATGTTATTCAGATGTCCGGGAACTTTGCCATATGTTAATGTAGCCTACTGAGAGAACGTTACTAACTTGTCATTGCCGGTTAGTTCAGCAAAATTAACTCAGTTTACTCGGACAGATGTGCCAACAAATGAAGAATCGCTAATGGGATATTCACGTGAACAGAGACTGCATTGGAAAATGACAAACACCCACGTGATGCTGATGTGCGTTTTCTTCCACTGCTATAGTTCTACTACAATCCACAGAGTAACGGTCTGTGGAACAGGAGTGGACTTTCTCTTTGAGAACCTGTGTAACATGCCATGAACATGAACATGGAAAACCCGTGACAGTTAAAGTGAGCTGGAATAACCGTAACATCTTTGTATTGGCGTAAAGAGGTTCTTCGAATACCTCTTCTTTCTTCAAACGCGCGGTCCTTTTTACAAACGGACGTTTAAAACTACTGGCAAAAGAAACCATTGTCTGACCCATAGATGCTTAGCAGATGACTTCGAGGGGTGTTATCAGAAATGCAGTTGTGGCGCGTAAATGCAAGCGGGCTTTTTTCCCCAGTAAAATTGGGTGCATATACCTAATCTATACCCGTCATAATGTGAGGATGAGGGCCTCTTATCGTTGGCAGGATATGGCGAAACTGGAGAGAATACAAAGAAAGTTCACGAAAATTATATCATGTTTGAATAGCTTGTCATATGATGAGCGTTTGATGTCTCTGGGCATATATTTTCTAGAATTCAAATGAATTAGGGTTGACTTAATTGAAACCAATTAAATGTTGGAAAGGTTTGATAGAATGGAAATGAAGAGGATATTTCCTATGGTAGGAGAGTCAAAGACCCGGACACAGTCATAGAATAAAGGGGTCTCCTTTCTGAACGGAGATTGGGAGGAATTTCTTTAGTCAGAGAGTAGTGAATCTGTGGGATTCATTGTCACAGGCAGCTGTGCAGGCCGGATCTTTATGCATATTTAAGGCAAAGTTGGATATATTCTTGATTGATCACGGCATGAAGGGAAGCAGAGGGGAAGGCAGAAGATTGGATCTGAGGGGAAAACTGGATCGGCCATGATGAAATAGCGGAACAGACACCGTGGGCCAAATGGTGTTATGTTTTTTTAAATTTCCTTACCTCTCTCAGATCTCTTCTCCTTCTTCCACGTTCTAAAGAATACATTCCTAACCTATTCTAAGTGTCTTTGCCACTCAGGTTCTCCAGACCCGGCAACACCCTTGGAAATTTTCTCTGTACTATTTCGGATTTCTTTCCATCCTTCCTGTAAGCAGGTAGCTGAAACAGCACGCAATACACCCGATTAGGCTTCAGCGAAGTATTATCTAAGTATAACATGCTATCATCTATACTCAGTATTTGATTGATGAATTCCAGTGTGCGAAAAGCTTTCTTAACGGCCCTACCTAACTGTGCGTAACTTCATTGAAGTGAATTATGGGCTTGTATTCCCATATCCCTTTGTTCTACTGCACTACTCCATGACCTAGCGTTCACTGTGCAAATCCTACCCTGGGGTGGTCCTACCGAAGTGCAAAACATCGCAATTGTCGGCCTTAAATTCGTTGCTCGCTGTCTACTACACACCGAATCCTGGACTCATCAGCAACTCTGCTAATTTAGTTTACTATTGTTTAGTTTAGTTTACCATATCGTCATATTGTCATGCGAATCACTCATACAGATAAGAAACATCAAAACACCGATTCCGGCGTCACATCAGTAGTCAGAGGCTTCCAGGCAGAGAGGCAAACATCTACTACCTGTTTTCGAATTTTACACAAAGCCAATGTCTAACGCAATTTACTACCTCACCTGAATGCCAAATTACGAAGCCTACACGCCCAGTCACCTATGTGGGACCTTGTTAAATGCCTTGCGAAAGTTTCTACGGACAATATCCACTGCCTTGCCCTCATCCACTTCTAGTTCACTTTCTCTAAAATCTCTATGAGGTTGGTTAGATATGACCGACCACTTACGAAGCCATGTTGATTATCCTTCATCAGTCCATGTCTATCCAAATACTTGTATATCCGGTGCCTTAGAATAACTTCCAATGACTTTCCCACAACTGATGTCAGACACACTGGTCCATGATTTACTGATTTATCTGCAGTGTCTTTGAAACAAAAGGACAACTTTGGCCCTCCTCTAGTCCGCTGTTACCTGTTGTGTCACTTGGTCCGCTGCGGCCTCTCCACACATCCCAGGCCTTGGGGATTTAACGACCCTGATACGCCACATGGTAGCAAACACCTTCAGCTGTGTAATCTGCACAGTGTCCATGAAGTTGATGCTGCTTTCTCTTAATTCTATGCTTCCGTTTCCATACTAAATACAAATTCAAACACAATTAATTAAAATCATTCCCATCTGTTTTGGCTCCAGATATGGATTGTCATTGTGATCCTCCTGACGACTAATTTCGAGCCTTGTATCTTTGCTCTTTGCATATCTGTAGAATCCTTTGTGATTCTCCTTCACCGTGTCTGCTGGCGAAGCCTCAAACCTTCATTCACACTCTCGATTTCATTCTTAAGTTTTCTCTTTCAGATCTTACAGATATTTTATTACACGAGCACCTTATTTGTTCCTACCTGCTTAAAACTGCCATTTACCCCCTTTTTCTCTCTGAACGAGGGCCTCAATATCTCATGAAAAGCAAGGTTCTTTACATCGTTGTCTTTACGTTTTACTCGGACAGGCACATGCAATCTTGGTTCTCTCAAAATTTGCTTTAGAAGACCTCCGCTTAGCAAGTGCACCTTTGACAGAAAGAAAACCTGTCTCAATCCACACTTGTTAGATCATTTCAGATACCATCAAAATTAGCCTTTCTCCAATTTACAATCTCAACCGGCGGACCAGGCCTCTCCTTACTCATATTTACTTTGCAGCTTACGGCACTGTGGTCACTGGATACAAAGCGTTCCCCCCACACATGACTGCCACCTGCACTGTCTCATTCATTAGCTGCAGATCCAGTATCGCATTCTCTTGCTGGGACTGATGAAGAAAACTTTCCTGTGCACACTTGATAAACGCGGCCAATCTGGTTCTCAGTTCCACCCACAAAGCCACACAAGTCGAGTTCTCCTTTCTGTCTTAGCGGAGCACTGCCGTGACATTTTCCCTGACAAGTAACGCCACGCCTCCTACTTCAATGTCTCTCTCTCTGTCACGCCTAAAGCAACCGAGCCCCGGATTATTGAGCAACCAGTTCTTCCCCTTCTGCTTCCAAGTCTCACTGATGGTCGCAACGTCATCATTCAGGGAGTTGATCCAGATCCTGAACTCATCGTCTTGCACTGACAATTCTTGCACTGAAATATTCACAGCTCAGGGCACTAGTCGCACCATGCTCACCTTTTACTTTGTTTTTGGGCTCACCGACGTCTGCCTTCCACAGCATTTCCAATAATTGTACTGGCATTCTTCTTCCTGTCCCCATGCAAATCGGGTTGAAATTCTACCCTGCAGCAGTCACAATCCTTCCCGCCAGGATATTAGTGTTCCCCCCACTTGCGGTGCAAACTATTCCTTTCGTACAGGTACACGATCGCTGGAAGAGAGCCAAATGATCCAAAAAATCTTATTTCGAGGATTCTGTAGGATGTCGACAATCGAACGAGTGTAATTATTTCTAAAGTACGCCTTTTTTCAACACCAAGAAATGGCGACGTCACACCCGCCACCAAAACATTATAACGCACTACCTAACCCGTAACATACACGGCGAACTTAACTCTTAACAGTCTGGGTGAATACTGCCGAATGAAGACGCTGAACACGCCCCGTCCCCAGGAATTCACTCTAGCAGACGAGCAGGGGCCCGTAAAACTCTGTCTTCACGGGCAGCTGCCGGGGAGGAAAAACAGTCAATGACGGAAGGTCTGCAGGTGGAGGCTGGCCCCTGCGCGGGGTCTGAGCCACTTTCACGAGAGAATCCAGGTCCAAACGGGCAGGCTTGACACCATTCACACTAATAACTATCCGGGACATATCCAAAATCCAGCGTTAAAATAACATACCCCGCTCCAACACGCGGAACATGCCTGCGTAAGTCGGCCTCAGGGGACTCCGATGTCCATCATAATACACAAATACATATTTAGCCTCCTGCAGACACGGCAACACGTGCGACCGCGGGCCATGCTGCGTCGTGGGCACGGGAGTTCATATCTCGGTGTTGTCGACTGCAGCCGCGAAGCAGACCACGGGACCGTGGATGTCAAGAGAAACTCTCCCAGCACCTGTAGGCGTCCTGCAGAGGTGGTCGAAACCTAAGAACAAGGTCTGGACCGCGGTCTTCAAACCGTGTAGCATTCGGAGTAACTCAATCAAACCAAGCGGTGTAATAACGGCCGTTTTAGGAATGCCACTCGGGTGGATAGGGACCTGGTGAGAGCCGTGAACGAGGCTGAGCTTCGAGAAAATAATTTTCCCCGCCAGGCAGGCAGAAATCCTGGATGTGCGGGACTGGGTATTGATCAGGGGCCAAAGCTTCGTTGAGGCGGATTGTGTCGAAATTGCAGGGGCCATAGCAGAGATACTTCAAAGTTCAGAGTAAATGTATTGCCAAAGTATATTGTTGTCACAGTATGCAACACTAACATTTATTTTTGTGAGCATACTCAGCAAACTGAAGGATACTAACGATACCAGGATCAATGAAAGATCAACCAGAGTGAAGAAGACAACAAAGTGTGCAAATGCAAAATATATACAAATGATAATAACATGAGATAATGGGATAAAACGTCCCTGAAAGTGAGATGATTGGTTGCGGGATGAATATCATGATGGGGCAAGTGAAGTTGGGTTAAGTTATCCCTTTTAACTCACGTCCTTGAAAGTGAGATGATTGGTTCCGGGATGAATACCATGATGGGGCAAGTGAAGTTGGGTTAAGTTATCCCTTTTAACTCACGTCCTTGAAAGTGAGATGATTGGTTGCGGGATGAATACCATGATGGGTTAATTCAAGAGCCTGATGGCGGAGGGCTCGGAACTGTTCCTGAACCTGGTGGTTCGAGACCTCGGGCTCTTCTACCTTCCAACTGATGGTATCAGCGTGACGTGCGTGGTAGAGGTCTCCATTGCTGGATG
The DNA here is from genome assembly GCF_030028105.1 of Mobula birostris. Lineage (NCBI taxonomy): Eukaryota > Metazoa > Chordata > Chondrichthyes > Myliobatiformes > Myliobatidae > Mobula > Mobula birostris. The sequence continues at coordinate 63,659,778 of NC_092389.1, read as the reverse complement.
CTGCTTTCCTACGACAGCCTTTTATATAGATATGCTTCGAGGCTGGGTGGGCTTCACCTATCGTCTGCGGAGAACAGAGGAATCTGGGAACACAATTCCATAATCCAAGGTAGGTTCATGAAAAGAGCGTTTGGCTCATTGGCCTTCATAAATCAAAGGGCTGCGTACATGAATTGGAATCTAATGTTGAAGTTGCACAGGATGCTAGTGAGGATGTTAGTGTCAGGATGCTGTTTGGTCATCTGTCTAGAGTAGAGATATCAAGAAGAATGAAAAATTACACATGAAAATTTATAATAATGCTCCCAGAAGCTGAGGCCCTGAGTTGGAGAGAAAGATTCAATAAGTTTTTCTCTCACCCAAATTGAGACTTTCCCCCTCAAGATGGGTGAGCGATGAACAAATGGTCAGTGGTGAAGGACAAAAACATAATGTGTTAGGCAAGTTGAGAAGGATCTTCTTTACTCAGAGGGTAGTGTGAGTGTGGAATGAGTTGAAGAGGAAGTGGTGAGTAAAGGTTCATAGAAACATAGAAAACATACAGCACAATCCAGGCCCTTCGACCTACAATGCTGTGCCGAACATGTCCCTACCTTAGAACTACCTAGTGTTTGCCCATAGCTCTATCTTTCTAAGCTCCATGTACCCATCAGGAATCAATCTCTTATGTTACGTAACCGGCAACAATGAATATCAATCTAGTCAGGTTATATAAAAACAGCCAAACATGTGCTAAACACGGATAAACAATAAAACACAAACGGAGATCTTAACCGGAAGTTAACCGCTATGCGGCTGTTCAACAAATCGTCACTCGGTACTGGTTCTTAAAACGATAAATGCGAAAACAGTTCTTAAAGCGATAAAGTCAAATACAGTTCTGAAAATGGTAAATTCCGAAGTCCAACAGAGTTGTACGTTCAATTGGGAGAGAGTTCTCTGGAGAAAGATTTCTTCCTAGACGCGACTTTACTGTTGGTTCTGTCCAAAGGATTCACGATGAAGGAAATGAACGGCTTAAAACAACTGACCTTACTTTCTAGAGAGCAAATTCTGCATGAACTACCCTCGTCTTTCGGCAGGAGTTATTCTCGATGCAGGTTGCTACTTCTTCAACTCAGTAAGGTCGATCCTTTATTAAACTGTCGAACATCCGGAATACTCTTAATCCTTCATATCCTGTACTTCGATAAAGTCTTCACTCTCCCATACTTCTGAAAAGGTATATCACAAATCTATCAGAAAGGGCAAACTGCCAATCCAACACTATTGTACTTTACAATAGAACGTATAAACTCCGTTTTACATAATGAAACTGCGTCATAAAATAAATACGTAACAGAAACGGAGACACAGACTGACGTTCTAGCTGGAAAACTAAAAACTAACTGCGTCACCTGAGATCTTCCCTTTTATACCCGTGGTGGACATGTCATCATGTGACCTCACTTAGGCGGGAAAATTACATCAGGTGACCTCCAAAAGACCATTACATCATTCTCACAAGAAAGTCACAAGATCTCCTTGAACTATGTAACATCTCCCTCCACAAAAAAAAAGTTGTCTCTCAAGGAACAAAATTTTCGCAATTAACAATTTACACAAAAAAATACAAAGGTATAAAATTTACAACATACACAATATATACAGTCTTGCCTTTCAGCATTTTACAAACTAATATACAGTAGGAGTGGTACAAATGATAAAATACCGCTCCTTTAAAAAAAATCATTGTGCATTTAACATCTAGATAGACAATCAGCGATCACATTATTTTCACCTTCAATATGACTGATCAAAATATTGTACTCCTGCAACATTAAACTCCAATTTAATAATCTTCTATTTTTGTTTTTCATCTTACTCAAAAACACTAACGGATTATGACCGGTATAAACTGTGACTGGTTTATGAGGTGTACTAACATACACTTCAAAATGTTGTAAAGCCAAAACAAGAGATAACAATTATTTTTTCTAATGTTGAATAATTTCTTTGAGGGACAATAAATTTCTTAGAAAAATTATCTACCGGACGATCAACTTCATCACCATCATCACTTTGAAGTAACATTGCTCCTGCAGCTTCATCACTAGCACCTACAGCTAACGAAAATGTTTTTTTCATAGTCAGGAGATTTAAGTACAGGTTGACTACATGTTATAGTTTTCAATTTATCAAATGCCTGTCCAAATAAATTTTCCGTTTTTCTTCAAGAGATTAGTTAATGGAAGAGTAATGTTCGCAAAATCCTTAGAAATTTTGCTGTACTATCCTACCATACCCAAGAATCTTCTCAGAGTTTTTCTACCAGTTGGAGTGGGTACTTCTAAAATTGCCTGAACTTTCGCCTGAACGGTTGCTAATTTTCCCTGACCCACAACATAACCAAGGTAAGTCACTGTGGCAGGGCCAAATTCACTTTTAGCTAAGTTAATAGTTAAGTTAGCTTTTTAAAGTCTCTCAAATAATTTCTCCACCGCAGTAATATGTGCTTTCCACGTATTATTTCCTGCAAGTAAATAATCAATAAAGGCATTTGTATCTTTCAATCCCTGAATCACACTATTAATCATCCTCTGAAAAGTACCTGGTGCATTCTTCATCCCAAATGGAAGAACATTATATTCATATAACCCAGATGGGGTTACAAATGCTGAAATCTCTCTACCTCTATCCGTCAATGGAACACACCAATAACCTTTCAACAAATCAATTTTTGTGAGGAATTTGGCTTCTCCAACTTTATCCACACGATCATCTACCCTGGGGATTGGATGTGCATCAGTTTTTGTCACAGCATTCACCTTCCTGTAATCTGTACAGAACTATTGTCTGGCTTAGACACCATAACACACGGTGAACTCCAATTCGAATTAGAATGACTAACAATATCATTCTCTATCATGTACATAATTTCTTGTTCAGCAAGTTCACATTTTTCCCTGTTCATTCGATATGGATGTTGTTTTATGGGTTTTGAATCTCCCACATCTACATCATATGTAGCTACGGTGGTTCCTCTAGGAACGTCTGGAAATAAATCCCTATATTTAAAAATTAACTGTTTCACCTGCTCTCTCTGCTCTGGCTGCAACTGAGCTAATTTTTCATCAATATTTTCTAGAATTTTTTGAATTTGATAACCTGATGAAATAATGTTGGGTTTAAAATTAGTTTCAGATGAATCATCCATTAAGTATTTATCAAGATCAGACTCATTATTGATCACAGCAGTTATAGGAGCAGCTTCTCTCTCATAATATGGTTTTATCATATTTATATGACACAACTGTGTTTTCTTACTTCGATCCTGGGTTTTTACCACGTAATCCACATCATTTACCTTAGATTTAATCTCAAAAGGACCATGCAATTTAGCTTGTAATGGGTTCGTTTGCATCGGGTAAAGAACCAACACCTTATCTCCAGGCTTAAATAACCTCATTCTAACTTCCTTATCATACCAAGTCTTCATCTTCTCGTGAGCCAATTTTAAATTTTCCTTTGCCAAGCTACAAGCTTTATATAATCTTTCTTTAAATTTTAAAACATAATCTAGCACATCAGTGTGTACCTCTTTATTAATCCACTGTTCCTTCAACAAGACCAAAGGTCCTCGAACTCTATGCCCAAACACAAGTTCAAGAGGACTAAAACCTAATGATTTCTGTACTGCTTCCCTTACTGCAAAAAGTAATAAAGGTATACCTTCATCCCCGTCCTTTTCATTTTCCACACAATATGTCCTAATCATAGTTTTTTAATGCTCAATGGAATCTCTCCAAGGCTCCCTGTGATTCTGGATGATAGGCTGATGAGATCATCTGTTTTGTTCCCAGTTTATAAACTATCTGCTGAAACAATCCAGACATAAAATTACTACCTTGATCCGGTTGTATTTCCTTCGGCAACCAAAAATAAGTAAAGAATTTTATAAGAACTTTTGTCACAGTTTCGGCTGTTATATTCCTAAGAGGTACTGCCTCTGGAAACCTAGACGCTGTGCACATAATAGTTAAAAAATATTGATGTCCAGTTTTAGTTTTTGGCAAAGGACCTACATAGTCCACAATGATTTTTGAGAACGGCTCACCAAATACTGGAATTGGTTGCAGTGGGGCCACTGGAGTAACTTGATTAGGTTTGCCCACAATTTGACACGTATGACACGTTTCACAAAATATTGTCACATCTTGTCTTAAACTAGGCCAATAGAAATGTTTAGACATCTTGTTCATAGTTTTATTTTCACCTCACTGGCCACCCAAAGGTTTACTATGAGCCATAATTAAAATCTCATTTCGATAAACTTTAGGAACTACTACCTGATGATTAACTTCCCATTCCTCACCGGCAGGAATTCTAGGCGATCTCCACTTTCTCATTATTACCTCCTTTTCAAAATAATATCCTACTGGAACTTTTTCAATTTCACTACCGGGAAGAGTTTGTTCCTTTAATTTAACTATCTCAGGATCTCTACCCCGCTCTGCAATCATCTTCTTCCGAGATAAGGACAAATCTTCCTGGTCAGTCCTACTACCAAAATCATGATCAAACAATGTAGGTAAGAAAGTTTCTGATACATCCTCAAAGTTTGAATCTTGAGTTGAACAATCATAGGTAACAACCTCATCCTTTACATCAGTCGTTTTAGCCATAGCTCTTGTTACAACACAGGAAGAATCTGTGCTAGAATCCCTCTGTGGTTACTCAGAATTAAGATTTATTGCCAAATGCACTTCAGCAAAAACTTGTCCACCTGCTAAATCATTCCCTAAGAAAAGAGAAACATCATTCACAGGTAAACTGGATTGTAGTCCTACTTTAACAACCCCTGTAACTAATCCTGACCGTAAATTTACTATATGTAAATGTACTGGCATGAGGGCACTCCCAACTCCCCTTATATAATTTACCTCAGCAATGTCAGACTCAGGACTAAACTGTAGCACACTGTCCAACATTAGTGTTTGAGAAGATCCAGTATCTCTAAGTATTCTTATAGGCACTGAATTGGATCCTTCTTTCAAGGATACAAATATTTCTGTTATAAAAGTTACATATCCATTCTTAACTTGGTCAGACTCTGACAAATCTTCATTAATATTTTCAGAGCCCTGTGGATTCACAGGTTTCTCCATATGCTGCACACAAGCATCTGGGACGGTTTCTTTCTCTTTCCGTTTCAATCGAAAGCAGTCAGCTACTACATGTCCAGGTTTCTTACAATAATTACAAATAATACCAAAATGTCTTTCCTTCTCATGTCTCCCTTCATCCTTACTTTACTCGCTAACTTCAGATTTAATTTCTAGTTTATCTTGATTCTTTGTGCTATTTTTCCTTTTAAAAGTTCTACCTAGAGAAACTTATTCTTATGAATTAAAGCATACTTATCAGCTAATTTAGCAGTCTCCTGCGATATAAACAGAAAATAATCTGCAGATGCTGGGATCAAAGCAACACTCACAATACGCTGGAGGAAAGCAGCAGGTCGGGCAGCATCCGTGGAAAGGATGGGTCGACGTTTCGGGCCAGAACCCTTCGTCAGGACTGAAGAGGGAAGGGGCAGAGGCCCAATAAAGAAAGTGGGGGAGGATGGGAAGGAGAAGGCTGGTAGGTTCCAGGTGAAAAAACAGTAATTTGAAAGACAAAGGGGTGGTGGAGGGGAAGCAGAGAGGAGATAGGCAAGAAAGGTGAAGAAGGAATAGGGGAAAACACAATGGGTAGTAGAAGGAGGCGGAACCATGAGGGAGGTGATAGGCAGCTGGGCGAGGGGACAGAGTGAAATAGGGATAGAGGTAGGGAGGGGGAGGGCATTACCGGAATTTGGAGAATTCTGTGCTCGTACCGAGGGGCTGTAGACTACCTACACGGTATATGAGGTGTTGCTCCTCCAACCTGAGTTTAGCCTCATCATGGCAGTAGAGGAGTCAATGTAGCAGTGTCCCTTTCATTTCAGTATGTTCTCACTTCAACAGGAATCCTTCTTTTAAATTCCTCCAGTAAAATCAACTCTTTAATTTATTATGCTCCCCATTCACATTTTTAGATGATAACCATCTCTCAAAATTCACAGATTTCTCATAGGCAAATTCCACATAAGTTTTTTTTCCTGCAGATTTCTTCAAATTTCTGAATCTTTCTCTATACGCTTCCGGAACCAACTCATATGCCATTAATATATGCTGTTTAACAATATTATAATCCAGTGCTTGATCAGCGTTTAAAGCTGTGTACACTTCTTGTGCCTTGCCCTTAATTCCACTTTGTAACATCGCTGGCCACTGTTCTTTCGGCCAGCCTAAACTCAGAGCAATACTTTCAAAATGCTGGAAATATTTGTCCACTTCAGCTTCACTCAATGGAGGAGCCAAAATAACCTCATGACTAGCCATAAACTGTTTCTTAGAACCAGAAGACTGATTTCCCATCCTTAATTTCTCCATCTCTAACTCAAATTTCCTCTGTTTTTCAGCTTTTCTTTCTTTAAATTCCCTTAATTTATTTGTCTCTCTTTCATCAAATTCCCTTTTTTATTAGCCTCTCGTTCGGCTATTTGCGCTTTAAATCTTCCAAACTTCATCTGTTCAAGATGTAGCTGCATTTCCAGATTACTCATTGGAAACCTATCTAACACATCATCATCACACGTTTTCAAACTAATATATTGCTCAGCGATTTTTCTGTGAATTAAAGCCTTTGTGGTATTCTTCGTAATTCCCTTAATATCCAACTCCCTCGCCATCTCCAGTACAACAGGTTTTCTCGCAATCTCTAAAAACATAGGGTAAGGCGTCTCCATAATGTCGTCAACATTCATTGCTGCTGAATACCACTCACATACCGATCAAACTTAAAAAAAAACGGATATTTCCCTTTTCCAAATCAGAATGGCAATTAACAGCACTTAAACTCAAAAATTTTGGAACAAGATCCCGGACGAGCCCCCACAAATTATGTTACGTAACCGGCAACAATGAATATCAATCGAGTCAGGTTATATAAAAACAGCTAAACATTTATTAAAAACGGATAAACAATAAAATACAAACGAAAACCTTAACCGGAAGTTAACCATTATGCGGCCGTTCAACGACTCATCACTCGGAACTGATTCTTAAAAAGATAAATGCAAAAACAGTTCTTAAAGCGGTAAAGTCAAATACAATTCTTAGAATGGTAAATTCGGAGGTCTAACAGATTTATACATTCATTTGGGAGAGACTTCTCTGGAGAAGGATTTCTTCATAGACGCGACTTTCCTGCTGGTTCTGTCCAAAGGATTCACGATGAAGGAAAAAGAAAAAACGGCTTTTAACAACTGACCCTCATTTCTAGAGAGCACCTTCCATGAACTTCCTTTCTCTTTTGGCAAGAGTTAAATTCGATACAGGTCGCTACTTCTTCAAGGAAGACTCAATAATGTCGATTCTTTATTAAGCTGCCAAATATCCCCGACTTCTCTTAATCCTTCATATCCTGTACTTCGATGAAGTCTTCACTCTCCAATGTTACTGAAAATATACATTAACAAACCTAGCAGCGATTGTCAAACTGCTGGTTCAGACTTCTATTTCCTATGTTAGAACATAAAACTTCGTTTTAAATCAACACTGCGTCGTACTGCAAATACACAGCTGAGCCGAGTATCTCATTGACGTTCGAACTGGAAAACTAAAAAAAAATAATAACTAACTGCGTCATCTGAGGTCTTCTCTTTTATACCCGTGGTGAACATGTCATCACGTGACCTCACATCGGCGGGAAAATTACATCAGGTGATCTCCAAAAGACCATTACATCATTCTCACAAGAAAGTCACAAGATCTCTTTGAGCTATGTAACACAACATAGCAGATACTCTCTCTGTCCAGTGATTTGTCCTCCTGTGGTACAGGCGATCTCTATGAATAAAATGTCGAGGCACACATGCCTGGGGTTTTAATACCATTTAGAAACTCCACAGGGACAGATTTCAACAGATTTAAAAATAGAAGTGTTTAAATTATTTACCAATTGATTACATCAGACAGGTGGCATGCAAAGGTTTGGGCACCCCAAGAGATTTGAGCTCTCAGATAACGTTCAACAAGGTCTCAGACCTTAATTGCCTTGTTAGGGCTACGGTTGTTCACAATAATCGTTAGAAAAAGCCAAGTTATACAAATTTCAAAGCTTTACAAATACCCTGACTCCTCAAACCTTGTCCCAACTGTCAGCAGCCATGGGTTCCTCTAAGCAGCTGCCCGGCAGTCTGAAAATTAAAATAATTGATGCCCACAAAGCAGGAGAAAGCTAAAAGAAGATAGCAAAGCGTTTTCAGGTAGCCGTTCCTCAGTTCGTAATGTAATTAAGAAATGGGAGTTAACAGGGGCGGTGGAGACCAAGTTGAGGAATCGAAGACCAAGAAAACTTTCCGAGAGAACTGCTCGTAGAATTGTTGGAATGGCAGATCAAAACCTCCGTTTGACTGCAAAAGACCTTCAGGAAGATTTAGCAGGCTCTGGAGTGGTGGTGCACTGTTCTGCTGTACAACGACACCTGCACAATTATGACCTTCATGGAAGAGTCATCAGAAGAAAACCTCTTCTGCGTCCTCATCACAAAATTCAGCGTCAGAAGCTTGCAAATAAACATCTAAACAAGCCTAATGCATTTTGGAAACAACTCCTGTGGACTGATGAAGTTAAAATAGAACTTTTTGGCCGCAATGAGCAAAGGTATGTTTGGATAAATAGGGTGCACAAATTTCACGAAAAGAACACCTCTCCAACTGTTAAACACGCGGATGGATTGATCATGCTTTGGGCTTGTGCTGCAGCCAGTGGCATGGGGAATACTTCACTGGTAGAGGGAATAATGCATTCAATTAAATACCAGAAAATTCTGGAGGCAAATATCACACCGTCTGTAAAACAGCTGAAGATGAAAAGGGGATGGATTCTACAACAGGATAATAATCCCAAATACACCTAAAAATCATAGAATTCGAAGTCTTTTGCAAGGAAGAAGGGACGAAAATCCCCCAAACAAGAATTGAAAGACTATTAGCTGACTTAGCAAAAACGTTTACAAGCTGTGATATTTGCCAAAGTGGGGGTTACTAAGTACTGACCACGCGGGATGTCCAAACTTTTGCTTCGGGTCCAATTTCCTTTTTTTTTTGTTATTTTGAAAATGTGAATGATCGAAATATAATAAGTAATCTTGCTGAAAATATTAAATAAACATGTCATTTTAACTTTATGCTGTTGGAAATCAGGTCAACTCACTTAGATATTCACAGTTACAGAAATTTTGACCAGAGTTGCCAAAACTTTTGCGTGCCTCTGTTACTATCCGTCCTGGTCCTCTTACACTTGTAGATTCTTAACTCAACCCGTAAGGATTCAATATCTTCTGCTCGCTTTCTAACGACTTGATGTCATTGTTTACTAGGAGAATCAATAAATGAAAACAACCTTGAGATCTGACACACCTCCAAATTGGCAGAAGCCCTCAAGTCTCTGTATACGTCGGTGTAAAAACCCAAATTCGCGTACATACCACAAGCTCTGTGCACATCCCTCAGTCCGTGCACACCCCAAAACCACTAACCCTCTCATGCACATCACATTATCCCAGACCAAGAATTATTCCAAACAATTCACCAAATAGCTGCCTCCACTTTAGAAAATTAGTAAGAATAAAGTTCCCTGAGAGTGCATGTATTATCAAAGTATCTATAAATGAAATAACTTTGAAATTTGACACTACTGCAAATCCACCGACACCCCCAAATATGTGTGCACCCAACGATACGCACCCCATATTCGACAACGCACTGCCACATTCCAAAAGGCCTTGCGTACCTCCAAATCGCCGCGCAAAAACAGATGTGGACTAAACCAAGATCATTTCAAACTTGACAAAAGGGCTTCCGCCTTCTTAAAAAAATGCCTTATTGAAAGTAGAGCAGTAGATGTAGCCAATACGGATTTCAGCTGGGCATTTAACAAGGTACCTCATGCAGGGCTTATTGAGAAAATAAGGGGGTATGGGATCCGAGGGGACATTCTCTTGTGAATCCAGAACTGGCTTGCCCACAGACGGCAAAGACTGCTTGTCGATGGATCAGATTCGCATGGAGGTCGGTCAACAGTGGGGTGTCTCAGGGGTCTGTTCTGGGATCCCTGCTCTTCGTGATTTTTATAAATGACCTGGATGAAGAAATCGAGGAATGGGTTAGTAAATTTACTAATGACACTAAGGTTGGGGGTGTTGTAGATTGTGTGGAGGGCTGTCAGAGTTTGCAACGGGACATTGATAGGATGCAAAACTAGGCTGAGGGGTGGCAGATGGAGTTCAACACAGATAAGTGTGAGGTGGTTCATTTTGGAAGGTCACATATGATGGCAGAATATAGGATTAATGGTAAAACTCTTGGCAGTGTGGAGGATCAGAGAGATATTTCGGTCCGAGTCCATAGGACACTCAAAGCTGCTGCGCAGGTTGTCTCTGTGGTTAAGAAAGCAAACACTGTATTGGCCTTGATCAATCCTGGCATTGGTTTGAGGAGCCATGAGGTACTTTTGTAACTATATCGGACCCTGGTCAGACCCCACTTGGAGTTCTGCGTTCAGTTCTGGTCACCTCACTATTGGGGAGCATGCCTTATGAGAATAGATTGACTGAACTTGGCCTTTTCATAGTCATAGCCTTGGAGCGAAGAGGATGAGAGGTGACCTGATAGATGTGTTTAAGATGATGAGAGGCATTGAGCGTGTGCATAGACAGAGGCTTTTTTTTCCCAAGGGCTGAAATGGCTAGCACAACAGGGCATAGTTTTAGGTGCTCAGAAATAGGTACAGAGGAGATGTCAGGAGAATTTTCTTTTTACGCAGAGAGTGGTTAGTGCGTGAAATGGGCTGCGGGGACAGTGGTGGAGGCTGATACGATTGGGCCTTTTAAGAAAATCCTGGACAGGTACACGGAGCTGAGAAAAATGAAGGGCTATGGGTAACCCTAGGTAATTTCTAATGTAAGGACATGTTCGGCACAACTTTGTGGGCCGAAGGGCCTGTATGTGCTGTAGGTTTTCTGTGTTTCTATGTTTCGAGTGCCGATTAGATATATTTTTCGAGCAGATCATGGTTAAGCTCACTGGGCGATCTGATATTCTGGGTTGAGTTTATTGCAGTGAACCCGATTTGATTAGCGAGGTTAAGGGAAAGGAACTCTAAGTTAAAGGGTTGTGGCTCAGGAATCCCTCGGATTCAGTCCATTTGAGCTCGTGTGTGGTCACGCTGTGAGAGGGTCTTTGAAACGAATGGGAGAGAAATATCTGGGTGACGAACCTTCTCCTGCTAACCTTTTAGATTATCTGTCCAAGTGTCGCTTTAAGTATAGTGGGGCATATAAACTGGCAAGGGAAAGTTTGAAGGCAGATCAGGTAAAGATAATATACTAGGTGTGATCGGAATGCTAACCACAGAGTGTTTTCTCCAGGAGGCCAAATGCTTGTCCTGCCTCCATTATTGGTACCGTGTGGTGCAGTAATGCAACTTAGTAAAGACTCCAAATCTTAACTGTAAGACCCGTCATTGTCATATTAACCTTTTGATACTTTAAAATTGGTTATAAACGCTCTGTGCCGCACGGTGGAGCTCCATCTGCCGCCTCTCAGCCCAGTGTTGAGGTCTCCATCTGCTGGTGATGAGAGAAATGTTCCTTCCATTTCTGAACTGATTATTCGTGGTATATTACGAAATTCCAAAATACCGGCTGATTTGGTCACTCAGCTCTCTTAACTGAACCCTCAAAAGCGCTCTGGCGTCTTAAAGGGAATGATCAGAATTCGGCCCTCTTCCCTGATATTCCATCCTGTACTAATGTGCTTCAGCATAATATTGCTGTGGGTAACATCTGCACAGGGTAAACCACATTAAGCGCCACTGGGTGAACCCTATTAAGCGCCATCTCCCATGAAAGGAAGTAAGGTAAATGCAAAAACTAAGCTTGACTCCTGTCATAGTCCTCGTCTAGACGATTGTATTGACTAGGCAACCCAAGTGCCATTAACACAGCGGCCATGAGATTTCTGCTTTTCCGAATCCTGGTGATTTTTGCCAGAACAAAGTCATGGCTTTTGGAATGAATCCCAGCTGGAAGAGGTGTTCAGTTGGTGAACGGTGCGGAATTAATACTGATGCTCTCCAAGTGTGAATTTGAGCAGACTACAGTTACCTACCTGGGTAAAGTTGCACATCATGTCAAATTTGCTTTATCGGGGCTGAGGTGGAAGTCGTTGCCAGCATCATAGAGAAGGCATTGTTGAGTTTTGCTCCCTCTGTAGCAACTCCTGATTTCAGCCGGTCCTTTGTTGCTTATGCTAGGGATGTTTGTGCTCCTCTCAGTTGATTTAATAGGGGTGGAGCATCCTGTGTGCTATTTCTATAAGAAACTTGAGGTCTGTATGAAACACTACTACGCAAAAGAGAGGGAGGCGTTAGCCCTTATTCTTGCCCTGAATCATTTGATGTCTATATTTCTTCCAATTCTCCACTCATTGCGTATGCACTCATTAACCTCTGGTCTCTCTCTGCAGAAACAGGAATACGAATCAGCGGTTAATGCGGTGGAGTTTATTCCTGCAGGGTTATGATCCACCTTCTTGCCACATTTGTGGAAGGAACAATGTGCTTGCAGAAGCTCTTCCGAGGACGAAGGTGTACCTGGCGTTCTATGTTTTTTATTCAACATATTGCATGCATTATTGGGGTAGCTTTAGGTTGCCGCAGAACAAACTTTCTGATGGGGGGTGTTATGACCTGCAAAATTCCTGGTATGTGTTTTATCTTTAACCCGTCTGGCAGTTCCCTGGGACACCTGCAATTCCCGTTCCATTGTTGGAACATGCCGGGAACTGCTTAAAAACAAAGCCACACCCATCATATTCCCCCTCCCCCCGCCAAATATCACCTATTCTTCAGCCAGCACTACCGCACTAAACACCACATTTTTTCCCATTACCCTTATCTTAGTAAGTACCATTTGTTTGTAATTCCTGTTGTGGTACTTCCTGAGAGCGGAGATTTTAACAACGATTTTGGCCATAAATAGAAGGATCAGGTGTTAGAGTAAGCATTACTCCAGTCATCTTCCATAAGGAATTAAGAGTGGCCTAAACTCTAAATATGATTCAAAATGTTAATATTTTACAAGGAGTGTTGTCATATGTCTAATCATACAGAAAAAGACGGGCGCGCGCGCGCACACACACACACACACACACACACACACACACACGCACGCACACACATACATATAAAGACTTACACACACACACAAAGACACACACACACAGACGCACACACACTTACATATAAAGACTTACACACACACACACACACACACACACACATGAAGAAATAGCAAGCAGGGTAGACAATGGAGAAGCGGTAGTGCTCTTAGATTATAGCATGCCTTTTTCAAGGTGCCACGCATAAAGCCAGGAACTCGTGGTATTACAGGAAATATCTTTGCATGGATAAAGCAGTGACTGATTTGTAGGAGGTAAAGAGTGCGAATGAGGGGAGCCTTTTTTGGTTGACTTCCGGTGAGTAGTGGAGTTCCACAAGGGTCTGTGTTGCGACCGATCATTTTTATTTTATTTGTCCATAACTTGAATGATGGAATTCATGGTTTTGTTGCAATGCTTGCCGACGATATGAAGATAAGTGGAGGGGCAGGTAGTTTTGCGGAAATGTAGAGGCTACCCAAGGACACAGGTTCATTGAATTGGCAAATAAATGGCAGATGGACCTCCGTGCCGGAATGTGAACGGTCTTGCACTTCGATGGAGGACATTAAAGTGTTGTCTAGTTTATGAATGGAGAGAAGACAAACAAAAAACAAAAAACGAGGAACAAGGGGACTTGAGAGTCCTTGTGCAGGATTGCATAATAACTCATTTAAATGTCGAGTCTGTGGTGAGAAGGCAAATGCAATATTGGCATTCATTTCAGGAGGACTAGAGTATAAAACGAAAGGGTGAAATACTGAAAATGTATAAAGCACGTGTGCAGCCTCACTTGGAGTATTGTGAGCAGTTTGGGCCTTTATCTTTGGGAGGAGATAGTGAAACTGGAGAAGATTGAAAGTGGGTTCAGGAAAATGAGACCAGGATTGAATGGCTGGTCACATCAGAAACATAAATTATAAAGTATAAACATATGTTGGCTCTGGGCCTGTATTCACTGGAATTCAGAGGAATGAGGCGTACCTCATTGAAATTTATCGAATAGTAGATGGCTTCGATAGAGTGAATGTGGAGAGGATATTTTATATGCCTAAGCGTCCCAATTTTGCTGCTTTATGGGATGGTCTTCTGAGCTTATGGTCTTATTACAACCACAAACAGGCATTTTGTTGAAGACCCTCTCAGTAGGGTCCCCTAAACTACAACGACATATTTTACTTCAATCAGTTGTGTTCGACTACTGGTTTATTTGAAGTACATATTTGCATTGGACGCACATATAATTTATGTGACACTTCTGAAGGTACAGAGAGCTTTGTAGGACAAGTTAACTATCACAAATGGTCTAAGATCTTCTGAAATCTGAGAACTCTAATTACCGTTGTGAGGGTTGACACATGGACTGCAAGGAGTGCAGGACGACGCATCTTGTGTCGGTTCCATTGAATGTGGTGTCATGGTTGGCTCGGACACTGTGGGCTGGAGGGTCTGTTCCTGCGCTTTACCTTTCCCTGTTCTATGTGGCTGACAGACAAACAGAGGGCAGCGAATTTTATTTTCTGAGACCATATGTGTATCTCAATGGACGTTGACATATTTTTGACCCAGTGACAAGTTTGGTACGTCTTACACGAACAAGCTGATGATAGTTGCTGGTAATCAGACGTGAGAGATAAGGTTGTAGTGAGATGAGCTGCGATCACAATTGGTGCAGCATAAGATTGGAGCACCGTTTAACACTCAGATGATCGCATAAACCGATGGATGAAAGCTGTACCGACAGAAGATGAAGTGGAGAGCTGGGTCAAATGGTGATTGAAGCAATGTCCTCTATGCTGGATGAATGCTACTCATAATTTACAGCCATCAGTCACATCACAATGTTCATTGTCCGTAGTTTCACAAATAATTCGCTAAATTAGTCATAAGCTGTCACACTGGGACCTGTTTGACATACTGTAATCGGTTTGTAAATAATTTAAAAATCTTTATTCTTAACTGTGTTGAAATCAGTCCCTGTGGAGTCGTTAAATGGTATTAAAAACCCCAGACATGTGCTGCCTCAACATTTTATTCCGAGAGATCGCCTATAGTACAGGGGACAAATAACTAGACAGAGAAAATGTCTCCAATGTTTGATAGGTACCTGAGTGTGCAACGATCATTGTACGTGTTCATTGCCGTCGTTGGAGTTCTCGGTGAGTGACCAGAGAATTTATGTTTTGTATTCTGTGTGTTAACTTGGGTGAACATGTGTGAGATTATTTTACCAGCTTCCAACTTGATGCTCATTGGACCAATATACTTCAGTGATAACGATCCCGTCAATTGAACATCTTTATTTTTCACATTAATGTTAAATGAAGCTATATTTATACCTCAGCTCTCACACCATAAGACCGTAACTCAAGGGATCGACTCCGACGTTGTTCTTGCCTGAAACGACGCGTTGCATGGAGTGGTACCAGTGCTGCGGCGTGCAACCCTCCGGCAATGTGTGACTGGGAGAGTTTTACATCGTGTGTTTGACTGTTTCTGAGTTATTGATCAGAGTGAACACGTGACCTTTAATCTGCCCTTTTCCAGAGTTTACCTGTACCGGGAAAGGGTAGCTCTTTGGGACGGTGTGCCTGGGGTGGGGGTGGGGGGGTGGAATTCAGTGGGACTTTGCCCAGAGTTGTATCAGTGTTTGGGACAGGCGGTGCTCTGGGAAGGCCTGATGGGGAGGATTTTAATAGCATCTTGTCCAAATTTGTACCAGTGCTAGGGATAGGTAGCTCTCCGGGAGCGTGTTACTGGGAGAGTTTCACATTGTGTCACTAGTTCTGAGTTGTTGATCGGTGTGAACCTGCACCTGCTTCTGTACTAACGTCTCCCTGTAGGGTCTCAGAGTCAATAATTGTGTCCGATCAACTGAAATAGGGTCAATGGATTGAACTGTGTCATCGATTGTACTGAGCTGTAGAGTTAATCCATTAAATATACCTTTTGTTACTAAGATGTCTCAACATTCACTATGAGACTCGTCGTAAACTGAGTCACCACTTCACCCTGAAGAAGGGTTTCGGCTCGAAAGGCTGAGTGTGTTTAAGTTTATGAATGCTGCCTAACCCGCTGAGGTCCGACAGCATTTTGTGAGCTTTGCTCCCCTCTGTATCCCTTCTCGGCCAACTCAGATGCTGACTTTCCAGAGGCCTGGCCAGTCACTGTTAAATCAATGAAACCGGCCCCATCAGCGACTGGAATTGGGTTAGAAACAATTGTTGGTACTCATGTAGCTCGGTTTTAATCTCCGATGATTCGGCACACCTCGTCTATTCCTAACACTGAAGAAGACTACAGCGTGACCAGTGATTTTAGAGCGGAAGCCGTTCAGCGACTCTAGCACTACCGACATTTATCTGAAACCCGAACCTGTGTTAATTCCCGGAGAACGTGTTCACTAATGCCGTATGTCTTCTCTCTCTCTCTCTCTCTGTCTCTCTCTCTCTCTCTCTCTCTCTCTCTCTCTCTCTCTCTCTCTCTCTCTCTCTCTCTGTCTATCTGTCTGTCTGTCTCTCTCTCTCTCTCTCTTCAGTGAATTCAGCGGCGATTGTGATCCTGTCCCGGGGAAAGTGCGGCCTCTCTACCTGCACCACTCGCTACTTGGTGGCGATGGCAGCGGCCGATCTCCTGACCATTGTCACCGAGGTCATTTGTCTTCAAATCAAACTGTATTACTTAACGTGGAGTTTTCTGAATATTACCCCTGTCTGCACGGTTATCGAAGTCCTGAGGTTCACAGCCGCAGACTGTTCTGTCTGGTTCACCGTCACTTTCACCTTTGATCGGTTTGTCGCCATTTGCTGCCAGAAGCTGAAAACAAAATATTGCACCGGGAAAACAGCGGCTGTGGTTCTGACAACAACCGGCGTAGTGTTCTGTCTGAAAAACGTGCCACGGTACTTCACGTTAGAATCCAGAGAGATCATCGACAATGTACCGTGGTTCTGTGCATACAGGGACCGTGTCTTCACTGACCCAGGGTGGGTGGGATACGATCGGCTAGATACGGTTTTAACTCCATTCCTCCCTTTCGGCATAATTCTGCTGTTGAACGCTCTGACAGTCAGGCACATTTTAGTGGCCAGTCGGGTCCGTAAGGGGCTGAAGGGTCAGAGCAAGGGGGAGAACCGCAGTGACCCGGAGATGGAGAGCAGGAGGAGGTCTGTGGTTTTACTCTTCACCCTCTCCGGCAACTTCATCCTCCTGTGGGTGACGTACGTTGTAAATGTCATATATTATCAGCTCCCAGGAAGAGGATTCGATTTTACTGATTCTGAATGGATCTTTCACCTCGTCGGGTATTTGCTGAGGAATTTCAGCTGCTGCACAAACACGTTTATTTACGCGGTGACTCAGTCGAAATTCAGGGAGCAGGTGATTAGCGCAGTGAAATATCCGGTCACTTATGTGCTTTATTTAATTAATAAAGTCGCGTCCTGAGCACAAGCCATTTCTGCCTCCAGCTACTCTCATTCACCGCAGAATCTCCCAGGTGCTTTTCCCACGCGGGTTGTTCCAGTGGCTGGCAGCTCTGTGAAATTAGGAGCAGCCAAGATATGGACAAGCTGGGAGTTTGTGCTGTATGTGTGTGTGCGTGGCGGTGGGGGGGGGGCGCGGAAGTGTGCGTGTGTGTATTTGTATGTCTGTGTTTGTGGTTGTTTGTGTGAAGGAGAGAGACACGTGTTTAAACTGGAAAGAGTTTTGACAGGATGTTGCCAAGACAAGTGGCCTGGGTAACACAAAAGGTCTGGCCTGGCAGGGACTTTACTGCTTGCAACTTTTGTAGAATGAGAGTCACCCAAATCGAAACGATTAAGATTCGGAGAAGTTGCGATAAACTGGACGGTAACATTTCGTTCACGGGGACAACTGGAGTATTTCATATAGTTCCATGGAGCGATTCACCGCATGGTCTCCCAGTAGTCATTCTCGCTGACTATTGGAGCATATAGTAGAGTACCTTTGAGTGCCCTGCTTCTACGTTCTGCCCATATGGCCTCACAGGACGTTATCGCCAAAATGTCATTTCTAAATGCTGATATTACACCTCACTCGCTCGGCTGAACCTCTATCCTAGTGACACAACTGTAGTACCTATATCGCTGAATAGTCATCTCTCGGTCCTGCCCTTCGCTCAGTCGTGTTTCTGTCACGGCGGTAACATCCCAGTCCTCACAGCTATTCCAGGTCGGTTCATCCGCCTGATCTGTTCAACACCGACCATGAAATGTGCTTTGTAAATGAGTATACCCGATACGATTTTTTTTTTAGATTATGAGAACACTCAGTCCTCTTTTATTGTCATTTAGAAATGCATACATGCATTAAGAAATGATACAATGTTTCTCTGGAGTGATCTCACAGAAAACAGGACAGACCAAGACTAACACTGACAGAACCACATAATTATAACATATAGTTACAGCAGTGCAAAGCAATACCATAATTTGATGAAAAAAGTCCACGGGCACAGTAAAAAAAAAGTCTCAAAGTCCCGAGTCGATCGACTCCCTCGTCCCCGATAGCAGGAGGCAAAAGGGAGAAACTCCCTGCCATAAACCTCCAGGCACCGTCAACTTGCCGATACTTTGGAAGCAGCCGACCACAGCCGACACTGAGTCCATCCGTCCGAAAACTCCGAGCTTCCGACCAGACTCTCCGATACAGCCTCCCGAGCGCCATCCTCTGCCGACGCCTTCGACCTCACCCCGGCTGCTGAAACACGCAAAGCCGAGGATTTCGGGGCCTTCAGCTCCGGAGATTCCGGTTACCACACAGTAGCAGCGGCAGCGAAGCGGGCATTTCAGAAGTTTTCCAGA
Organism: Mobula birostris; assembly: GCF_030028105.1. Classification (NCBI taxonomy): domain Eukaryota; kingdom Metazoa; phylum Chordata; class Chondrichthyes; order Myliobatiformes; family Myliobatidae; genus Mobula; species Mobula birostris. The sequence continues at coordinate 63,640,665 of NC_092389.1, read as the reverse complement.
TGTTCCTCCGTACGCTCACGTCTGTCTCCATCAAATCAGAATTGTGCACCGTCCCCTACTTGTCAGATAACAGGCATCATCACCGAAGTGGCCGCGCGCGCTGCTGTGGCGCTGCCATCCTCTCCCCCTTCCCGGAGGATTTATATTAAGCTTTTCGGTACAACAGAGACAAAACACCTCAGAAGGATATTGATACTCTGCAACGGCAATATTGGAATTAACTCTCAGATTATAACATAGTCCTCGCCTTTATATTTCGCAAGTATGTGGATAACCCCACGCTCTAGTTTATCAACCCTGTACCATAGCCAGAACAACCAGATCCACAAATCCCTCTCATCGTCTCTATTACTAATCCACTCAGTTCGCCTCTGCAACCTTTTCAATGCAAACTCATCCTCAAACGTCCCTGCACTATCTCCAGTACAATCATATCCCACATCCCCTCTGAACTCTCTCAAATACAATCACACTCAATCCCCTCTGCACCCTCTCAAATGCAATCACAACCGGTCCCCTCTGAAATCTCTGAAATACAATCACAGACAATCCCCTCTGCACTCTCTCAAATACAATCACTGCCAATCCCTTCTGAACTGTCTCAAATACAATCACAGACAATCCCCTCTGCACTCTCTCAAATACAATCACTGCCAATCCCTTCTGAACTGTCTCAAATACAATCACAGACAATCCCCTCTGCACTATTTCAAATACAATCACAGACAATCACCTTTGCATTCTTTGAAATACAGACACACCTTAATACCTTCGGCACCCTCCAATATAATCACATCCAAAATCCCCTCAACAACCTCTCTACAATACTGACACTCCCGATACGATACCCTCTGCACTTTGTCCTGGACAATCACATTCCAATTCTTTCTCCAACTTCTCCAGTACAATCACATCCCCATCCATTCTACCCTCTCCCATAGAACCACTTCATTAATGCCCTCTTTATCGTCTGCAGTGCAATCACACCCACAATCCCCTCGGCGTCCTCTCCAACGTAATCTCACGCTCAATCCCCTTTTGCGCTTTGTGCAATACAATCACATCCCAAACACCTCTGCATCCACTCCATTACAACAACACCCTATCTCTTCCATACCCTCTCCAATATTATCACATCCCAATAACCTGAGCATGCTCTTCAATTAAATTACTCTCCTAATCACCTCTGCCCTCTCTCCAATGTAGTCACACCCGCAATCCTCTCTGCATTCTCTCCAAAACAAGGGGTGATTGATAAGATGGTGGCCTATGGTAGAAGAAGACGTTATTAACTTCAAATTTTCTGCATTTTTACTCATAGAGTTGAACTGCAGGTGCATGTAAGGAGAGCTGCACCTTAGGCCACGAACCTGTCCATCAGCCCTGCTGCGGACCACTCGTGCAAAGAAGAGACCCGTGTGCTGCACGACAGCAGGACTATGTGAGTACATATAGGAGGGGACTATGTTAAACACAAATGTGCTTGGTTTCCTAAAATTTACTCCTTCTACCTCAGACCACAAACTTATCAATCACAACCCCAGTATCCTCTGGACCCTAACCCATACAACGACAACCAAATTCCCCTCGGCACCTTCTGCAACATAATCACGCACTCAATGCGCTCTACACTGTTTACCATGCAACAACACCCCAATCGCCTCTGTACTTTGTCCTATGCAATTACATTCCAATATCCCTATGTACTCTCTGCTGTACAATCACAAACAATCCCTCATGCACCCTCGCCAGTACACTCACAAACCCCATCCCTTCTGGAACCTAACCGATAAACCCACACTCCTAATACCCCCGTCTCTACTCTCTGCGAAGGCTGAGAAAAATCCATCCTCGCCACATTTTGTAGAGGTTGTATTGAGAGCATCGTGGGCAGCTGCATCACTGCCTGGTTCAGAAATTGCACCATCTCTGGTCGGAAGACCCTGCAACGGATAGAGATGTCAGTTGAGAAGATCTCTTCCCACCATTAGAGACATTTACACCACACGCTGCATCCGTAAAGCAAACAGCATTATGAAGGACCCCACGCACCCCTCATACAAACTCTTCTCCCTCCTGCCATCTGGAAAAAGGCACCGAAGTGTTCGGGCTCTCACGACCAGACTATGTAACTGTTTCTTCCCCCAAGCCATCAGACTCCTCAATACCCAGAGCCTGGACTGACGCCAGCCTACCGCCCTCTACTGTACCCACTGTCCTGTTTATTATTTATTATTATTTACTGTAGTGCCTGCACTGTTTTGTGCACTTAATGCAGTCCTTGAGAGGTCTGTAGCCTGGTGTAGTTTTTGTGTTTCTTCTTACGTAGATCTGTGTAATTTTTGTATTGTTTCATGTAGCACCATGGTCCTGGAAAATGTGGTCTCATTTTTACTATGCCCTGTTCCAGCAGTTATGGTTGAAATGAGAATAAAAAGTGAACTGACTTGACTTGACAAATCACGCAGGATCGACCCAAACAGGGGGTCTTGGGTGAGCTCACACCTCAATCTCACACGTTTGTGGGGCCAGAGATGGTCTTCCCCAGACTTAGGTAGCCGAACAGAAACTGGGTATTTCACCGTTATCTACCTATTGCAGCGAGCTCACTCCCACCGGGATGATGGTGGTGGCATTCTGGGAATCACATTTAAAAAAAAAAAATTCTCCAGTGCTTTCAATTCAATCCAGCCACGTCATCTGCGCAAGACGCTGCGAAGGATGGGCGTAGACAAATTCACTATCTCCTGGATTACTGGTTTCCTGACTGATATACCCCAGTTTGTACCGCTAGGTGGTTCTCTGCCTGAGGTGGAGATGAGTGACACTGGAGCCCCACAAGGGACTGTCCTGTCCCCGTTTCTGTTCACGCTGAACACCTCAGACTTTCAGTACAATTCTGAGTCTGGCCACTTGCAGAAATTCCCTGATGACTCTGTGGTATTTGCTGTATCAGAGATGGGCAGGAGTCGGAGCACAGAGGACTGGTGGACAGGTTTGTGGAATAGTGAGGGAGGAATCACCTGCCCCTGAATGTGGCCAAAACCAGGGAAAAGGTGATTGATTTTAGGAGGAAGAGGACAGCAACGAGTCCTGTATACATTCTGGGAGAAGACGTTGCGGTGGTGGAGGAGTACAGCATTGGGGAGAACAGCGATTCAGGAACACCTTCTTCCCCTCTGATCCAAACCAATTCCTGAATGGACATTGAATCTTTGGATACTACCCTGGATTTTTTAAAAATATACATTATTTTGGTTTTTGTACGTGTTTTTAATCTATTCAATATATGTAATTTACTTACTGTTTATTTCATATAATTGTTACTGTCATTATTATTATTATTATTATTATTATTATTACTACTACTACTCTGCTAGATTGTGTATTGTATTGAACTACTTCTGTTAAGTTAACAAATGTCAATTCACATGCCGGTGATCATAAACCTGATTCTGACTGCACTGGTGTTGCCTCCTGCACCAAAACGAAGCAAGTTGACTTCCTCAATGTTGCCTGTAAATTATTTCACCCTGCCCTCAAATTCACCTTGCCCATTACTCCCTTCCCCTTTTCGATTTCACTGTCTCTAGCTCTGGTGACAGTTTATGCATTGATGTCTATTACAAACCTACTGAACTGGACTCTATCTCTTTTACAAGTTGTTACTTATAAAAATGCCGTCCCTTTCTCTCAATTCCCCTGTCTCTGCCGCATCCGCTCTCAGGATGCTGCTTTTCATTACAGAACGAAGGCGATGTCCTCCTTCCTCAAAGAGAGGGGCTTCCCTTCCTCCACCGTCAACGCTGCCCTCAACCGCATCTCTCCCATTTTGCACACATCTGCCCTCACCCCATCCTCCTACAACCCCACCAGGAATATAGAGAGAGTATTCCTCTTGTCCTCACCGACCACCCGACCATCGTCTGTGTCCAGCACATAATTCGCTGCAACATCCGCCATCTCCGGCAGGAACCCAGCACCAAGCACATCTTTCCCTCCCCCTCAACACGTTTTACTTTCCGCAGAGATTGCTCCCCACGTGATTCCCTTGTCCATTCTCCCCTCCCGACTGATCTCCATTCTGGTACTTATCCTTGCAAGTGGAACAGGTGCTACATCTGCTGCTTCACCTCCTCCATCACGGCCATTCAGGTCTCCAAACAGTCCTTCCAGGTGAGGCGACACTTCAACTGTGAGTCGGTTGGGGTTATCTATCGTATCTATTTCATCGTATCCCCCGGGATCAATAAAGTATGAGTATGACTATGACTATGACTGTGCTGTGACTTCTTGTATACTGGTGAGACCTGACGTAGACTGGGAGACCGCGTCACCGAGTACTACCGCTCCAGCCGCATGAAAAAGCAGGATTGTCCAAACGGCCCCCAATTTTAATTCAAAGGTACATTTAATGTCAGAGAAATGTGCGAGGCCTCTTGACCTGGTGTGTATGGATTTCCTGTCAATAGAACCCGATACCAGAAACACGATGAATGTCTCAGTCATCACGGATCACTACACCAGACATGCGCAGGCTTTCCCTACCAACGATCAGAGGGCGTCCACGGTGGCCAAAGTTTTATGGGAGAAATATTTAATTTATTATGACCTCCCCAGGCGGGTACATAGTGGTCAGGGACAGGATTTCGAGAGTAGGGTCATACATGAATACATGATGTACTGAGCCCGCTTGGGGTCGAGGAGTCGTGGACTACGCCTTGTCACCCGCTGGGTGATCCCCAGCCGGAGATGTTTCACAGGACCTCACCAGACGTGCTCGGAAACTTGGAAATCAGCAAGAAGAACAATTGGAGTCAACGTATTGGAGATCTGTTCCACTGCTACAACTGCAGATGACAAGAAGCTACCGGGTACTCGCCAAATTATCTCATGTTTGGGCGCGAGGCAATGTCGCCCAGCGACCTTTATTTTGGGACTGAGGAGAAAGACCGACCATCGAAGACTTATCTGAAGTATGTGTCTGATATGAGAAGGGAGCTGTTAAAAGTCTTATGAACTGGCAGAATCAAGGAAGTAAGAGGAGCTATGATCAAAACGTAAGGTTCTCCCAACTCCTGCCGGGAGACAGAGTCCTCACAAGGGATTTGGGGCTGCCTGGGAAGCATAAGTTGGCTGAACACTGGGTGGCTACGCCCGATGTAGTGGAGAGTCAGATGCTAAACGGACCAGTTTTCAGGGTGAAACCAGAGGACGGGAACGGGCCTGTCAAGATTCCACATCGGAACCACCTTCTGCCTCTGGGACAAGAGGTGCAGGTTGACCCAGAGCCCGCCCTGGAGCCGGCACCAAGTAAGAGGATTCTGTGGCGACGTGGAGCGACTGAAGGAGAGATTATACCTGCCCCGTCCCTGAATGGGATACTGTCCGACAGAGCCCGGAGTGATCGAAGGAGGAGCAGCGAAGGGGAAACTGTGATCTCCAACTTGTGCACATTAGACTTGGGCCCTTTCTCTTTTTTTCTGTCCCAACCCTATTGTCAAATTGAGAATTGTAAAGCTCAATCGTTCAATTGTGTATGGTGTCCAGTCTGTTATTTCATGGTATTGACTTGTATCAGGGAAACAAATCACGCAGCCTCCACCCAAACAGGGGGTCTTGGGTGAGCTCACACCTCAATCTCACACGTTTGGCGGGGCCAGAGGTGGTCTTCCCCAGACTTAGGTAGCCGAACTGAAACTGGGTGTTTCACCGTCATCTACCTATTGCAGCGAGCTCACTCCAACCTGGATGATGGTGGAATAAAGTCAATTCAATACATCTTTCTGTGACAGATCATAGTCCAATAGACTGCAATATTGTTTCATACATTATTATTGCATATTGGTACAGTATTATTGTGTATACTATCATTCTCTACTTTATATTTAGTAAAGTCTGCACGCTGCTAAGTGTGATTTTAAATACTGCTGCTGTAACGAAAGAATTTCCCACTCGGGATCAATAAAGTATTTATTATTATTATTATTCTCCAGCCCTTTATCTCTTTCACCAATCAACTTCACAGCTCTTGACTTTACTCCTTCTCCTCTCCCGGTTTCACCTACCACCTCATCTCCCCCCACATTCTGACTCCCTCCCTTCCTTTCCAGTCCTGAAGACGGGCAACACACATAAAAGTTGCTGGCGAACGCAGCCGGCCAGGCAGCATCTATAGGAAGAGGTGCAGTCGACGGATCGGCCGAGACCCTTCGTCAGGACTAACTAAAAGAAGAGATAGTAAGAGATTTGAAAGGTCTCGGTCTGAAACGCCGACTGTTCACTTCTCTCCATAGTTGCTGCCGCCCCCTCGAGTTCCTTCAGCATTTTGTGTGAGTTGCTTTGGATTTCCGCATCTGCAGATTGTCTCCCGTTTAAACCAATGCGCATGCGTGGACGTCGGGACCAATGCTGGATATCGCGCATGCGCTGTGTAGACGAGAGGCTCGCAGCAATCGGTGGCAGGTAAGAGCGAGCTCCGGGCGGTAAAAAGTAATCACCGGTGTCTGAAACGCGACCGAAGGACAATTACTGTGATTTCCAGCCACACTGGTGCTGCAACCCACGATAGTCCTAGTCCCTTCCCTCTCACTCAGCCCCACGATCCGTACCCGGGCCCAAGAAAGCTTTCGACTCATAGGCCGCGGGGCCAGTTTTGCCGCACATGCGCATTCCTGTATTTCGATGGCGGACAGGGAGGTTTCTCCTCGTGAGGGCTTCTGGGTAAAGTGGCAGCCATGTGCGATCGTACCGGCGTTGTCCCGTACAGTCAAAGGAAGGGCGAGCGGATGTACCTGCCAAACACTGCCGAGCTCCAGCTGTGTAAATCCGAGAATTATGAACTCGGAACAAAAATATAGTTCCCAGTTAATCTCGGTTGAAGAATTTAGCTTCCAGTCAGTGAAAATGTCAATTAGTGCTGTATGGAAATAAAACCTTCTGTCAGATTTACTTCTCTCTGGGTAAATAACGATATAAAGCACCTTTGCCTCGATGACAAGTGACTTGTGGCTTTCACATCACAAAAGTGCTGCACTCTAATGAGAATAACCACTGCCCTCCACTTTATATTCATTGGCATTGCCATCGATGGGTTTCTCACTGTCAATCAGCTGGTGGGAGGCAATCCAAGTAATTAGTAAATCTCCAGGATCATGCATGTAGAAACAAGTGCTCTTTGTAGTGTTGTGGAACACGACCAGAACTTGAAATAATACCAAAGGACAGAGACAAATTGAGCCAAGTCATCGGTTGATTGAAGTCAGAAATAGCACATTCTCACACAGGCAGGAATACAGTCAGAATTTGCTGGTCAGTCAGAATGTCTGATGTGCCTTATTAGAAGATGAGTGCATATAGAAACAGAAATCTAGAATATAGATTCTAGAAACCTATTCTAGAAACTGCCTCGGATTTCCCAACCGCATCGCACTGTGTTTTTCTGAGCTCCATGTACATATCTAACAGTCTCTCAAAAGACTCTTATGGTGTCTGCCTCTACCATCATCGCTGGCAGTGCATTCCATGCACCTACTACTCTCTGTGTGAAAAACCTACCTCTGACATCCCCTTTAACCCTACTTCCAACACCTTAAAACTACACCAATTCAGCCCTAGGAAAAAAGTCTCTGGCTATCCACACGATCAATGCTTTTCATCATCTTATACACATCTGTCAGGTCACCTCTCATCCTCCGTCGCTCCAAAGTTCACTCAACCTATTCTCATAAGGCATGTTCTCCATTCCATGCAACATCCTTGTAAATCTCCTCTGCAGTCTTTCTATGGTATCCACATCCTTCCTGTAATGAGGTAACTGAACTCAAGACTCTAAGTGAGTTTAAAGAAGGTCTTATATAGCTGTAACATTACCTCACCGATCTTGAACTCAGTTCCATGGTTGATGGAGGCCTTCTTAACAACATTGTCAATCAGCACTGCAGCTTTGAGTGTAAAATTGACATGGACCACAAGATCTCGCTGATCCTCCACATTGCCAATAGTCCCAACATAATATTGTGTTCTGTCTTCAAATTTGATGTACCGAAATAAACCACAGCACACTAATCTGGATTGAACTCTATCTGCCAGTTCTGCATCCTATCTGCATCCTGCTGTAACCTCTGGAGAACTGTCCAGACTCTTCACAACACCCTCAACTTTTGTGTCATCAGCACCCTTCTCCTTCCTCATCAAGATCATTTAAAACATCACAAAGAGAAGGAGTCTCAGAACACATCCCTGCAGAACACCACTGGTCACCGTCCTCCATGCAGTATACAAGCCATCTACAGCCACCGTTGGCTTTGTGGGCAAGCCAATTCTGGATCCACAAAGCAAGGTCTACACAAAACAAAACAAGGATCCTTGCCTCATTACTTTCTGAATGAGCCTCACATGAGGAATCTTATCAAAAGTCTTACTGAAAGCCATGTACACTATATCCAATGCTCTACATTCATCAGTGTGTTTTGTTACATCCTCAAAGAATTCAATCAGGTTCATAAGGCACGATCTGCCCTAGACAGAGCCATGCTGACTATCCCACAGCAGATTATGCTTCTACAAATGCTCATAAATCCTGCCTCTCAGGAGCTTCTCCAACAACTTGCCCTCCACTGCAGTAAGAACCACTGGTCTGTAATTTTCTGGCTGATCTCTACTCCCTTTTTTGAAAAAGGAAAAATGTCTTCGAACCCTCTGGTACTTTTTCTCTCCCTATTGATATGCAAAGATCATCTCCAGAGGCTCAGCAATTTCCTCCCTCACTTCCCACAGTATCCTGGGGTATATCTCAAGTTGAGTACCCCCAACTTGTGTTGAAATTGGTAAAATGTGACGCCAGAGCTCACATTCAGAGGAAATCATACAGAAACATGTAAAATTATGGAAGGAATAGAGAAGATAAAGGCAAAAAAATTTGTTTCCACTGGTAGATGAGACATTGCCTCAAAATTCGGGTAAATTGGGATGGAGATGAGGAGGAACTGCTTTTTCCAGAGGGTGGTGGATCTGTGGATTTCTCTGCCCAATGACGGAGTGGAGGCTTCCTCAGTAAATATATTTAAGACAAGATTGGATAGATTTTTGCATAGTTCGGGAATTAAGGGTTATGGGGAGAAGGCAGTTGGTGGAGATGAGTCCATGGCCAGATCAGCCATGATCTTATTCAATGGCAGATCAGGCTCTAAGGGCCAGATGGCCAACTCCTGCTCCTATTTCTTTTGTTCTGATGTTCTCACCACAGACGAAAACCTCTCCTGAAATATTGTTCTTCAGCCATTGATGTCTTTTGCAAATATTTTTACAGGTTTGAAATTGCAGAGCACTTGTGTACAGGAATCTTCAACACAACAAAACATCAGTTTTTCTGTCTCTGTCTGGATATTTAAGCAGTGACCAAATATTTTCTTTGCAACGCCAACACATCTGTTGTCGATCCTTGGAGGTGAAGAAGTATCTCATCCCAGCTGGTAAATGTATTCTGTCTCTGAAATGAAGTTTTCTCTTTTTACTCTGTGAAATTCACTGGAACCGGGAACTGAGAACACACCAGCATTTGTTCACTGGAGATCAGTTCTCAACTGCACTGATTGTACAAGGCATTCAAACGTCTGACTTTCTGAATTCCCAGAGAATTGATCGTAGTGAGATATCATTCTCCTTCTCTCAGTGTGGGAAGAGATTCACTCACAGGCTACCCGCAGACACGCCAGTGAGTTCACAGTGGGGAGAAGCCATTCACCCGCTCTGTGTGAGGGAGGGGAACCACTCAGTCATCCAGTAATGAAGATACATCAGCAAATTCACACCATAGTGAGATGCTACACCTGTTCTGCAAGTGGGAAGCCATTCTGTTATTGATGCTAAAGGTATATCAGAAAATTTACCAGTGAGAGGACATTGACCTGCTCGGACGGTGGGAAGGCATTCACACACTCAACCACAACACAGTGACACCAGCGAGTTCACACTGGGGAGAAGCCATTCACCTGCTCTGAATGTGGGGAAGGGTTCACTCAATCATATCAACTGAATGAACACCAGCGAGTTCACACTGAAAAGATGCCGTTCACCTGCTCAGACTGTGGGAAGGGATTCACTCACTCCTCCAAACTACAGAGACACCAGCGAGTTCACACCGGGGAGAAGCCATTCACCTGCTCAGACTGTGGGAAGGGATTCGCTCAATCGTCCAACCTACAGACCCACCAGCGAGTTCACACTGGGGAGAAGCCATTCACCTGCTCAGACTGTGGGAAAAGATTCATTCAGTCAAATCACCTGCTACAACATCAGCTAGTTCACACTGGGGAGAGACCATTCACTTGTTCAGACTGTGGGAAGAGTTTCCTTCAGTCATCTGACCTACTGACACACCAGCGAGTTCACACTGGGGAGAGGCCATTCACCTGCTCTAAATGTGGAAAGGTATTTGCTCGGTCATCTGTACTGAAGGAGCATCAGCGAGTTCACACTGGGGAGAAGCCGTTCACTTGCTCTGAATGTGGAAAGGTATTTGCTCGGTCATCTCAGCTCTTGAGACACCAGCAAATCCACTCTGGGGTGAAACCATTCCTCTGCTCAGAATGTGGGAAGAGATTCACCGATGCAGCTCAGCTGAAAGATCATCAGTTTGTTCACACTCTGGAGAGGCCATTCACCTGCTCAGACTGTGGGAAAGGATTCACTCGGCGTTCTCGACTACTGACACACCAGTTAGATCACACTGGGGAGAAACCATTCATCTGCTCAGAATGTGGGAAGAGATTCACCCATTCCGCTCAACTGAAGGAACATCAGCGACTTCACACTGGGGAATGGCCATTCACCTGCTCTGAATGTGGGAAGGGATTCACTTGGTCATCTCGACTGAAGGTGCATCAGCGAGTTCACACTGGGGAGAAACCTTTCAGCTGCTCTGAATGTGGGAAGGGATTCATTCAGTCATCCAAACTTGTGAGCCACTACCGAATTCACACTGGGAAGAAACTGTTCACCTGCTCCGATTGTGGGAAGGAATTCACTCGGTTGTCTGAGTTTAAAATACATCAGCGAATTCACACTGGGGGATGCCACTCTCCTGTTCTGAATGTGGGAAAGGATTCACTCAGTCAACTCAATTAAGACTATAAGATATAGGAGCAGAGGTCGGCTATTCGGCCTTTCGAGGCTGCTCCGCCATTCAGTCATGGGCTGATCCAATTCTCCAGTCATCCCCACTCCCCTGTCTTCTCCCCAAACCCTTTGATCCCCTGGCTAATCAAGAACCCATCTCTCTCTGTCTTAAGTGCACCCAATGACTTGCCCTCCGCAATTGCATGTGGCAACAAATTCCACAAATTTACCACCCTCTGACTAAAGTAAGTTCTCCTCATCTCTTTTCTAAATGGATGACCTTCGATCCTGAAGTTGTGCTCTCTTGTCCTAGATTCACCTACCATGGGAAATAACTTTCGCATATTTAATCTGTTCAGAGCTTTTAACATGCAGAATGTTTAAATGAGATTCCCCTCACGACCCCAGCCCCCATTCTCCTGAACTCCAGGGAATACAGCCCAAGTGAAGCCAGATGCTTCTGTTATGTGTAACACGCTGTGAGGTTTCACTGCTAATGTAATGGCTTCTTTGTAATGTTCACTGCTGAAGTAACAGTTTCTCTGCAGCAGCAATGTTCGTGTTATGGCTGGAGATAACACGACTGTGGGATGCATGTCAGCCAATCAGGATTTTGTTGCTCTGTTTCGTGAATCTAGGAGCGTTGATTTTGTCAGAGAGAGAGATGGAGAGAGAAGACGCGAATGGAGAGATTTGCTAGACTGCCGGAGAGGGTGGACTCGGAGCGCGGGTCCGAAGGGCAGTGACGATCGGAGGAGGCCGATGGGGACCGATCAGCCTATCAGTGAGCTCCACTTTTGCGCACAGACTGTTTAATAAGATCGCACCCTTTATTCAATTTTGTTTCTCTACTAACCATACAGTCAAAGTAAGAGTTATGAAGCTTAATCATTTAATCGCAAAGTGTGTTCTGTTTCTTATTTCTGGGCACTAATTTGTAACAGGGTACACATCGGGCAGCATCCATCCAAACGACATTTCTTCAGTTTGGCCGGGAAGGGGGTTATCACCCCCTAGATTAAGCCGCTAGGCAAAGCGAGAATTACAATTGTGGGGGCTACGTTCGGGATTGATTCTGTTGGATGCTGTGTAATTACCCTGAGAAATGAACCAGTGGGGCAGATATTTGTACTCCGGATGAATTGTTAATTCCACTGTTAGGTTCTGTTGAAGTTGCGATTGTGAGCGGAGACTTGATAAAATGGCGGATGCTGCTCTTGTTCTCATGCAGACCAGCGCTGAGGGAGCTGGAGGCGGAGATTTCAAAGACGGGTTTCTATCATTTCTGTGGAGTGAGGGGAAAGAGTGGTCGGAGTTGGAAGATCTAATTAGTCCACGTACCCCGGTGGAGAGTGAGAATTCTGAGGTAGTAGCCGCCCTTACTTCTCTGGCGAATAAATGGAAAAATCAGATTCCAAGTCGCAGCTATGGCAGGCTCCACCTATTCTCTGGAATAACACCCACACCTAAAGGGGAGGAGGAGTATGAGACGTGGGCGGAACGGACCTCTCAGTTGTTCGATGAGTGGCAGTGCTCGGATGATGAAAAGCGACAGCGATTGGTTGAAAGTTTGAATGGGCGGGCCGTTGACGAGAGAGCTGTCAGGTTGCATTACCCCGTAGCGACAGCTGTCAGTTATCAACAAGCACTGGGCAATGATTTTGATCCGACTGGAAGCCCAGTGGAGCTCCTGGTGGGGTTTCAAAGCATGCGTCAGGAGCAGGGGGAGAAGGTTTCTGCTTTTATTTTACGACTAGAGAGGCAGCTAAACTGCTTGCGGCACAGAGGGGTCATTCAGGCGGCTGAGGTGGATCGGTTAAGAATGGACCAGATAGCCATGACCCGATTGCGTGGGGTCTCTGACAGTCTCGTACGACGCATCCCCTCCATCTTTTGTTAAGCTGATCAGAGAGGTACGGGAAGAGGAGAACGCGGCGGAAGCACGGGAGGACTCAGTCAGCAGGGTACAGTCCTCAGTAGTGTCTCCTGCGGTGAAGTGACCACAGATAGCCTACCCCGGGGAGCGGTAGAAGAGATTGTGGCAGAGTTGAGAACGGAGATACGTCGGTTGTTATCAGTCGGTGTGACCCCCCCCCCCCCCATATGTTGGGGCTGTTGTGGGCGGGGGGGGGGCTACAGATTCCCCAAGGGGATGAACAGTGCGGAGGGCTGCTGGCAGCAGGTCTCACGCCAGAAGGAGAGTGAGCCCCCGGGTACCTCAGCAGGGAGAGTCGTTGGGGAAACCTAGAGGGGACCCAGTGAGGGAACGGCCTGGTGTCTCTGGGGGAACACGTTCCCAGCAATGTACCAAGGTACTCCCGAAAGTAAAAGACCCTATTCCTGAAGGCTTAGTGGGACCACACTCCAGTGTGTCGCTGCGGATAGAGAGTATTTACGCTAAAGCCATATTCGACACGGGGTCGCAGGTCACGTTACTGTACCATTCGTTTTACAACCGGTATCTGAAGCATTTAGCCTTGACACCATTCAGTGCACTGGAGATTTCGGGGATCAGTGCTGGTGATTATCCATACGACGGTTATTTGTCAGTGAAACTGGAGTTCTCGGAGGCCGATGTGGGAGTGTCTGAGGGGCTTGATATAGAGGTGCTGGTTTCCCTGTTAAGAAGAGCTGCGTTTCAATTCTGGTGGGGACCAACATCCCTCTGGTGAGGAGGCTCATGGGGGCCTGTAAGGAGAAGGCGGGTGAGAGATTTTTGGGGACCCTGTCCGTGCTCCCAGTGTATCAAGGTGATCTTGAGGAAGTGCGTGGCAGCATTGGGCTGGATACCAAATTTAAACGAGGGACCGTGTGGTTCACCCAGTCGAAACCAATGGTGGTATGGCCCGGGGAGGTAGCGAGAGTGATGGAGACCCACCATATTTCCCGGAATGCCTGAGGGAGAAACCCTCTTAGTGGACGCTCTGGAGAACCACAAGGGGGTGTCGGGGTTTCTGGCTGGGGTGCTGGTGAGGCCCGAATTGCAGAAGCCCTCGCTTGTACAGGCGAGCAGGATGGCAGTGATGGTCAGGAACACTACGAAGAGGGAGGTCACCTTCAAGCGGGGGATGCCCCTGGCGCATTTGTTCCCGGTGACGGTAATGTTTAGCGCCCCCGTGAGGCACTCCGGGGAGAAACTATTGGAAAAGCGGGGAAAGTTGACCGCTGAGTCATTCAACTTCGGGGACTCCCCGGTGCCGCCGGGTTGGAAAAGGAGGCTGGTAGAGAAGATGTTGAAATTGGAAGGCGTATTTTCCATTGTTGAGTTTGATGTGGGTTGTTCCAAGAGCACGCGTCACAGTATCCGGGTGACCGAGGACACCCCGTTCAGAGAGAGATCGCGGCGACTAGCAGACGTGGAAGACGTATAGCAGCATTTGTGTAAGTTGAAGGAAGCTGGGATCATCACTGAGTCCCAAAGCCCCTATGCGTCCCCAATAGTCGTAGCCTGGAAGAAGAACGGGAAGGTACGCATGTGTGTGGACTATAGGACTCTGAACAGGCGCACCTTCCCTGACCAGTATACGGTTCCAAGGCTCGAAGACGCGCTGGCCTGTCTGAGTGGTGCAAAGTGGTTTGGTGTGCTGGATTTGAAGTGTGGATATTACCAGATCCCCATGAGTGAGGCCGACAAATAGAAAACGGCATTTATATGTCCCCTGGGATGCTAACAGTTTGAAAGGCGCCCCAGGGCATATCGGGAGCCCCTGCAAACTTCCAGCGGGTCATGGAGAAGACGGTGGGGGATATGAACTTGCTTGAGGTGTTGGTGTATTTGGATGACTTCATAGTATTTGGATCCACCTTGGAAGAACACGAAGCGAACCTGCTGAAGCTGCTCGGCCGCCTGAAAGATGAAGGGTTAAAACTTTCCCTGGACAAGTGCCAGTTCTGTAAAACGTCTGTTATCTAAGTCAGACACATAATCTCACCGATGGAGTAGGGACAGACCATGTTAAGATAGAAGCGGTGACCACTTGGCCAAGGCCCCAGACTGTCAGCGCCCTGCGCTCGTTCCTGGGGTCTGTGGTTATTATCGGAGATTCCTGACGGGTTACGCCAAAGTGAATCACTCCTTGAATCAGCTTCTATGTGGTTACCCTCCCCTGGGGAAGAAAGGGAGCGGGGAAAGGACAGGAGGGTGGAGAATATCTAAACCCGTCGGAGCCGTTTGGGCAGAGGTGGGATGTAAAATGTGAGGAAGCTTCTCAGTCGCTGAAGGAGCTGCTGACCCAGGCGCCGGTGCTGGCTTTTGCGGACCCCCGATTGCCGTAAGTACTGCACACAGATGCCATCCGAGAGGGTTTAGGGAGCGTCCTGTATCAGGATCAGGGCACCGGGTTGAGGCCTGTGGTGTTTGTCAGCCGGAGTTTGTTGCTGTACGAGTGAAACGATCCCACGCACAAGTCGGAATTCCTGCCGTTGAAATGGGCGGTGGTGGATAAGCTGAGTGACTGACTGTACGAGGCCAAGTTTGAGGTGAGGACGGACAACAACCCCCGAACTTATATCCTGACCTCGGGGAAACTGGATGTGACAGGCCATCGGTGGTTGGCAGCGTTGTCTGCCTGTGATTTCAGCCTGAAGCACCGGCCGGGGAGCCGGAACATTGATGCGGATGCTTTGTCCCGACAGGTACATGAGGGACTGGACAGGGACGAGGAGGGGGAGAGCGTTCCTGCCCCTGGGGTGACGGGTACTTGAGGGACTGGACAGGGACGAGGAGGGGGAGAGCGTTCCTGCCCCTGGGGTGACGGGTACATGAGGGGCTGGACAGAGACGAGGAGGGGGAGAGCGTTCCTGCCCCTAGGGTGACAGGTACATGAGGGACTAGACAGGGACGAGGAGGGGGAGAGCGTTCCTGCCCCTGGGGTGACAGGTACATGAGGGACTGGACAGGGACGAGGAGGGGGAGAGCGTTCCTGCCCCTGGGGTGACGGCCCTGTGTCAGTTTGCCATCACCGTGAAGGCAGAGGAAAAGGAGCGGCCGGATCGAGCAGCGGATCAATGGGCGGCTTCCGATGACGTCATTCCCCAGGTTCACTGTGACCTCACTGCTGCCGGAATTGAGTTCTGGGGAAGTGGCGGCTGCTCAGCGGGATGACCCGGGCAGTGGCACTATTTGGTCCGCGGTAGAAAATTGAGACATGGCTCAGACAGAGAAGAGAAAACACGCTTCGGTGCCTCCATTACTGAAAGAGTGGCCTCGATTGGAGTTGAAGAGCCAGATCTTATCCCGGGTCACGTCATGACAGGTCCGACCCGGCGTTGCCAGCTGGTTCTACTTGAGAGGTATCGGAGGATTGCGTTGCAGTCACTTCATGATGATTCTGAATATCTGGGGGTGAAGAAGACCTATGGATTGCTCAGCGACCGGTTTTACTGGCCCCGAATGAAGTCGGAGGTTGAAGAATACTGCAAGTCGTGCATTCGCTGCATACGCCGGAAGACACTGCCTACGCGGGCAGCTCCTTTGTCCCACTTACAGAGCGCATGGCCCCTGGACCTGGTGTGTATAGATTTCCTGTCCATAGAACCCGATGCCAGCAACACGGCGAATGTCTTAGTCATCACTGACCACTACACCAGATATGCTCAGGCTTTTCCTACCTAGGACCAGAGGGCGACTACGGTGGCAAAAGTGTTGTGGGAGAAGTATTTCGTTCATTATGGCCTCCCCAGGCGGATACATAGTGACCAGGGACGGGACTTCGAGAGCAGACTCATCTATGAGTCACTGGGCATGCTTGGAGTTGAGAAGTCGAGGACCACGCTCTATCACGCGCAGGGCGATCCCCAGCCTGAGGGGTTTAATAGGACCTTGCTGGACGTACTCGGGACCATGGAGATCAGCAAGAAGAGCAGGTGGAGTCAATATATTGTGCATCTGGTTCACTGTTACAACTGTACACGAAATGAAGCTACTGGGTACTCGCCATGTTATCTGATGTTTGAGCGCGAGGCGAGGTTGCCCATTGACCCTTGTTTTGGGACTGATGAAGGTGACTTACCACCGAACCCTTATCTGAAGTATTTGTGTGATATGAGGACTGAGCTCAAAAGCGCTTATGAATTGGCTGGGGCTGCAGCCGCCAAGCAGAATCGAGGAAATAAGAGGAGGTATGATCAGAAAGTGAGGTTCTCCCAACTCCTGCCGGGAGACCGAGTCCTCATAAGGAATTTGGGGCTACCTGGAAAGTACAAGTTAGCTAACTGCTGGGCGGCCACACCTTATGTGGTGGAGAGTCAGATGCCAAACCTACCGATTTTCCAGGTGAAACGAGAAGGGGCCTGTCAAGATTCTTCATCGGAACCACCTGCTGCCCCTGGGACAAGAGGTGCAGGTTGACCCAGAGCCCGACTTGGAGCCTACACCTAGTAAGAGGACTCTGCGAAAACGCAGGGCAACTGCAGGGCCCACAGCGGGATAGGCTGGGCCGGGCCGCGCCCATGAGAGGGAAGCTGAATCGGAGGATGATTATCTGGATGTGAGGTACATGCTACCTTTCGCTAACTCCCCATTGATTGAGGAAGAAAGCCCCGGCCCCTTCCCCCCTGAGTCAGGTGAGGTGGAGGGGGTGGGTGAGTTGTGGGCAGCCTGGGTTACAGCAGGACATTGAAGGAGAGAAAGCGGGGCCTGGACACGGGACAGAGGGCTCCGGGTTGCGGGGGTGGGGGTGGGGGAGGACTCGGCAAGCAGACACGAAGTGTCACCAGTAGCGTCTGAGTCTGAAGAGTTAGGTGAGGGGGTACGGATGTGTAGACCACTGTAGGTTGGCCTACGTAGCGCCTGGGGAACAGTGCGTGATCTCTGCTGTTGTGGCCGCACTGGCTTGTGCTCAGGACGCGGCTTTATTCATGAACTGAAGCACCGACGTGACCCGATATTTCACCGCGCCTATCAGCCGCTCCCTGAATTTCGACTGAGTCACCGTGTAAATAAATGTATTCGTGCAGCAGCTGAAAATACTCAGCCAAACTCCGACGCAGTGAAAGATCCATTCAGAATCATTGAAATCAGATCCTCTTTCTGCCACCTGATAGTATATGACATTTACAACGTATGCCATCCACAGGACAATGAAGCTGCCGGAGAGGGTGAAGAGTAAAACCACAGACCTCCTCCTGCTCTCCATCTCCGGGTCACTGCGGTTCTCCCCCTTGCTCTGACCCTTCAGCCCCTTACGGACCCGACTGGCCACTAAAATGTGCCTGACTGTCAGAGCGTTGAGCAGCAGGATCCCAGCGAAAGGGAGGAGCGGAGTTAAAACCGTATCGAGCCAGTCATGTCCCACCCACCCGGGGTCAGTGAAATAATTTTCCTTGATTCTGCAAAACCACGGTACATTGTCAATGATCACGCTGTGTTCAAACGTGAAATATCGTGGAATGTTTTTCAGACAAGACAGTACGCCGGTTGTTGTCAGAACCACAGCCGCAGTTTTCCAGGTGCAATATTTTGCTTTCAGCTTCTGGCAGCAAATGGCGACAAAACGATCAAAGGTGAAAGTGACAGTGAACCAGACAGAACAGTCTGTGGCTGCGTGCGTCAGTGAATTGATAACACTGCACACAGGGGTGATGTCCAGGAAATTCCACGGAAAGTAATCCCAATTGATTCGAGACAAAATGACCTCGGTGACAATGGTGAGTAGATCCGCCGCTGCCATGGCCACCAGGTAGCGAGTGGTGCAGGTAGAGAGGCCGCAGTTTCCCCGGGACAGGAGCACAATCGCTACTAAATTCACTGGGGAGAAAGAGAGGGGGGGGGGGATGGGAGAGACAGAGGATAGACACTGCCATTACTGAACACATTCTCCAGGAATTAACACGGGATTTTGCTTCAGCTGAAGAGAAAGAGTGCTAGAGCCTGTGAGCGGCTGCTGATCTAAGATCGGACACGGGTCACACTGTCTTTGACCTCCTTTTTTCAGTATGAAGATACGACGATGTGTGGACAATCGTCGGCGATAAAAACGAGCTGAGTGAACAATAACGATCGGTGCTGATCCCGATTCCAGTCACTGACGGGGCCGGTTTCACTGACTTAACCGTGACTGACAACGCCTCCCGAAGCTCAGCTTCTGATGGGGCCGAGAAGGGACACAGAGGGGAGCAACACACAAAATACTGGCGGGATCCAGCAGGTCAGGCAGCTTACATGGAATTGAACAAACTATCGTTTCGGGGCGAAACAGTGCCCCAATTTACAACGCGTCTCAGAGGGAAAGCCGAAACAATTTAGTAACCAGAGAGCACTACACCGGATAATTTTGAAAACGAAGCTTTTTATCTTCGTTTTGACCTTCTGTCCACACTGAAACGGCGTTTTCATCCCCCGAAAACGGAGATTTTCAGAAACACTCTCCAGAGTTAATAAATCTGAAAACGTCTAATATCCGGCGTAGTGTGCACGGGGTAAACGGAGAGATTTAAAAACGCTGTCATGACCACACCAGAACAACACTGTTTCTTTCCCTGCTTCTGTTTGGTACTGCGCAAGCTGTTATAACGCGCAGTCGGTGTGAACGGCGTGAGAGTTAAATTGTAAAGTGAGTTTTTTTGACTTTAAAAACGCTGTCATGAAGTGCCGGAACGGATGTTCGTTGTTTTCTTGAACGCAGCCACCTAACAATTTCAGAACAGACGGACGAGACTGAAGCCAGGAGAGTTAGAAATGTACTCACCAAATACTTTGACCCATAGCTTACTGAATAAATAAGTATACTCCCTTTGCCCTGTTTCTGTCCTTGCTTTTATGAAGGTGGTTCACCTATTTTTGCAAGTACTTCTCTGACAATAGATGCGTAACAGCCTAATGTAACATTGTATGGAAATACAAGACAACACTGATGCAGACGTTTTATACATTTAACAAGGTGCTTTATTAATGCAACAGAGTTAGTCAGTTTTTCAATGTTCGTCGTCAGCTGGGTCATACTGTCGGTTGCCTCCATACGCTCCAGTATTTGTTGTTTTTCTTTTCAGTTTTAGGTCCTCCTGCGCGAGAGCCAAGAGCAATTTCTTTAAACTTTTTTTTTCTAGTCTGTAACTGTACAAACGCGCACCAAGTATAGCATTTCCTCTTCTCTTGTTTTCTATGTGTCCCACACATGCCCAGTAGGAGGAGATTCGCCCAAATATCTGCCTAATGTGGAAGGAGATATTTTGAAAAACGCTTAGTGTGGACGCCTGCCGTTTTTACTCGAAACCGGCGTTTTCAAAATTATCCGGCGTAGCGAGGACGTAGACTAATGGATTAATTTTACAGCACAGTTCAATTCGATAACTCTCGTCAGCATATCTATGGACACTGGTGGTTATCTGTGACAGACTCCACCTGGAGACGTGAAACACTGGACCAGGGGTTTTCTCTGAATAATAACTCAGAGCAAGTGAACTTCACAATGTAAACCCATCCCAGTCACCCCTTCACGGAGAGCCTCCGTTCCCCAGCTGTGGGACAACTCTGGACAAGGTCCCATTAAAAGATTCCCCGTTACACCGTCCAGGAGAGCTGCCCGCCCCGGTACTGAGACAAATCTGGACAAGAGAACGTTAAAGGCAAGAACAAAGTCCAAGTCGATCCCCTGAGTTAGAGGAGAGACCGGGGATTCGTTCATCTTGTCATTACATATAAAACAATCAGGATATTGAATTGACAGGATAAATATCTTAGACGGATATGTATGCAAAGATCATCAACTTGGAAGCTTGTTCATTGATTATAAACAGGTTCACACCGGTTAACACACGGAAATACCAAACATAAACTGCTCTGCTCACTCACCAGGAACTCCAGTGACGGCAATGAGCAGGTACAATATTCTCTGCACACTGTAGTACCGTTTCAACATTGCCGACATTTCCCCTGCGCAGCAATGTGTCCCCCTGTGCCTCAGGCGGTCTATTGGAATGAAATGTTGAAGCACCACATGTCCCGGGTTTATAAACACCATCTAGCGACCCCACAGGGACAGACTTCAACATATTGTATAATAAAACTCCTTAACTTATTTAGAAACCTATTACATCAGACAGGTGCCATCCCCGCGGTGACGGGTTGTGATTAATTTAGTGAATTAATTTTTAGACCAGCTGTGTGAGTAAATTTGTCCCAATAACGGCATCAGAACCTTAGAGGTGTCTTATCAATAGCATTTGCTTCCATTGTAGATATGTACTTCAGAGTAATCATTTATCAAATACAGAATATTGAAATTAAGTCTGTGAAATTGTATTGAATCGCCCACTATTGCCATTCTCGTCAACGGTATAAACTCTTGATGTAGTTGGGGTTTTTGGAGATTCTACCAAAAGGGTCCTTTGTAAGATACAGTCTCTGTGTGTGGCGACATGAATGAACACTTGTTGGGGTCCTGACGAAGGGTCTCGGCCTGAAACGTCGACTGTACCTCTTCCTAGAGATGCTGCCTGGCCTGCTGCGTTCACCAGCAACTTTGATGTGTGTTGCTTGAATTTCCAGCATCTGCAGAATTCCTGTTGTTGTTGTTGAACACTTGTTGGGGCCTTGTTTTGGACCTACCACTTACCTAACGCATGGCCGTAAAACTCAACAGTCCAGTGGTGGTGGGGTGAGAATGTGTTAATCATATCACCGCACATATGTCAAAGAACATGGCGATGAGCTGGAGAGGTAGATAAGAAACCGCCGTCATGTGTGTGTGTGTGCGTGTGTTTATCTGTCTGTCTGTGTGCGCGAGTGTCTGTGTGTGTGTGTGTGTGTGTGTGTCTGTGTGTGTGTGTGTGTGTGTGTGTGTGTGTGTGTGTGTGTGTGTGTGTGTTTATCTGTCTGTGTGCGCGAGTGCCTGTGTGTGTGCTTTCATGCACTTTCAAATCTTGTGCATCCCCAAATCTGTGCGTACCCCCAGAACGCTGCAACCCCCACATTCAAATTCGATTCTCCAAGTAAGAGTGATTTCAAACACTTCACAAAGTGGCTGACTGAACCATAAAATATCAACAAAGGTCAAAATTCAAATTGCATTTGCTGTTAATGTTTCTACAAATGAAAGAACCTTCAGATTCGTCACAGCTCCAAATCAGCAGGCACACCCACATGCACATTGCATTATTCCAGATCCTCACGCACCCCAAATTCCGTGTGCACACCATATTCCCGGATAAACTCCTAAATCTACGGTGATTCCCAAATCTGTGTGCACCCCCAAATTACCAGACACCCTAAAACGTTGACACCAAAACAGACACACGTCAAATCGGTGCGCATCTGCAAGTCCGCCGGCAATGTCTGTGCAGCCTTCTATTTGCCAAAACCTCCACATCTGCGCAATCCCGAGATCCGCGTGCACTCCCATGTTCGCGGACTCACCCCTAAATCAGTACACTTCTAAAAATCTGTGTGCACCTCCAAATCCACAGACACTCCATATCGGCTGGCGTCACCAAATTAGTTTGTACCCCCAAAACGCCTAAACTTCACCACATCTGCATTCGCCGCTAAATTCGTGTTCATCGGCATATTCTTAACATCCTCCTATATCAGAGCGCATTCCCAAATCCGTATGGACCGCCAAATCCGTGTGCGCCCGCAAATCAGTGCATGATCCCACATCATTGTGAACCCCAATTCCGTGTGCAACCTAAAACCGATGACTCGCAAACATGCAAATCAGTATCCTAGAGGAAGAATAATTTCAAACAGCTTGCAAAATAAATGCTCCTACCTTAAAACAAATAGGATGAAAAAAAGTTCAACGTTTAATGACATCCTACATCTGTCGACACACCAAAGTCACACACATCCTTCGATTCTTCCTAGATTAGTGCACATCTCCAAATCCATGCTCAGTCCCTTAAAATGCAAGGCTAAATTCAAAGTTAAGGACACCCCAAATCCAGGTGCATCAACAAGTCTACCAATACACACAAAACTGTGTACAACCGCAAATCGGTGTGTACACCAAGATGCATATGTACTTGCATGGAACATCCAAATTCACTGACACCTCGAAATCTGTGTGCAGCTCTAAACTTAGGAACGCTCCCAAATCTGTGCGCGCCCCCAAATCCATGTGCAAACCCTTGAACTATCGAACCCCATGTTTGCAGACACATCCCGAGATGTGCACGCATCCCCAAATCGATATGTAGACGCAAATCCAACATCCAATGGGACCCATGAACACCCGAATCCAAGGCGACCTTGCTTCGTGGATGCAGAATATGCTTGCACAGAACAGGGAAAGAGTGGTTGTGGACGGGTCATATTCTGCATATAGGTCGGTGACCAGTAGTGTGCTTCAGGGATCTTTTCTGGGACCCATTCACTTGGCGATTATTATAAATTACATGAAATAAGGAAGTGGGGGACGTGTTAGTAAATGTGCTGATGCCACAAAGGATGTGGGTGCTGTGGATAGTGTGACTGGCTGTCAGAGGTTACAGCGGGAGATCGATAGGATACAAAACTGGCCTGAGAGGTGGCAGATGGAGTTCAACCCAGATAAATGTGAGGTGGTTCACTTTGGAAGGACAAATTTGACGCTAGAATGTACTATTAATGGGTAAGACTGTTGACAGTGTGGAGGATCAGAGGGATCTTGTGGTGCGAGTCCATAGAACACTCAAAGCTGCCGTGCAGGTTGACTGTGTGGTTAAGAAGGCACACGGTGCATTGGCTCTCATCAGCCGTGGGATTGAGTTTGAGAGCTCAGAGGTAATGTTGCAGCTATATAGGACCCTGGTCAGACCCCACTTGGAGTTCTCGTCACCTCATTACAGGAAGGATCTGGAAACTATAGAAAGGGAGCAGAGGAGATTTGCAGGGATATTGTCAGGATTACAGAGCATGCCCTCTGAGAATAGGTTGAGTGAACTTGGCCTTTTGTTCTTGGAGCCACGGAGGATGCGAGGTAATTGACAGAGGTGTATAAGGTGATGAGAGGCATTGATCGTGTGGATAGTCAGAGGCTTTTTCCAGTGTTGAAATGGCTAGGACGGGAGGGCACAGTTTTCAGGTGATTGGAAGTAGGTACAGAGGATTTTTTTTTAAAGCAGAGAGTGGTGAGTGCGTGTAACGGGCTGCCGGCGACGGTGGTAGAGACGGGTACGATAGGGTCTTTTAAGCGGCTCCTGGATGGGTACATGGAACTTAGAAAAATAGCGGGTAATAGAGGGTAAACTTAGGTAATTTCTAAAGTAAGTACATGATCGTCACAGCATCGTGGGCCGAAGAGCCAGTATTGCCCTGTAGGTTTTTCTGTGTGTCTACCCGCCCATATGTGTGAACCACAAATCCTCCGATCCTCCCAAACCTGCTCACACCCTCAAATACATGTCCCCAACCCCAAATTCATGCTCATTTTGAAAGCTGCTGACAGTCCCAAATCGACCCACATACCGATGTATGTGAACAACCCAGATCTGTGCGTACCCCAAATCCACAGCCACCTCCACATCCACATTAGAAAACCACAGAGGAAGAATCATTTCAAACAGCTCTCACAATAGCAACAAGCACCTTAAAACACAGCAAGATCAAAGTTCAAAGGTTAAACTATTTGTTTTAGAAGCATCCATAAATGAAACAACTTTGATATTCGCCAAACATGCACCTCAGAAACATGAAATACGTGTGAATCCCAAATCCTGAGCACTTCTAAATCCACCAACTCCCAAAATCCGTGCGTAACAACAAATCGAGGGACAATCTCAAGTCTGCGCACCTCCACAAATCCATCTGCACTCTCGAGTCAGTGTGTGCTCACAACTCCACCGACATCTCTATATGCGCTGACAAACGCCCCATATCCGCGCACATCCGCAAGTCACTGTGCACGCCCTCATTCGCCAAAATCCCCTACATCAGCGCAATCTTCAAATCTGTCTGCACCCCAAGTCTGTACGAATCTCTGAACCTGCCAGTCACGCCAAATGCACTCAGATGCCCAGATCGGTGCGCATCCAGACAGACTGACACCCGAAATGCACATTAGATTATCTCAGAACAGGAATCATTTCAAACCATTCACAAAACAGCTGCTTCCACCTTGAGTCAAACCTCAATATAGTTTAAATATCATTTGTTATTACAGTATCTATAAATGAAACAACCTTCAGATTCATCGCAACACCAAATCCACGGACACCTCAAATCCGTCGACACAACCAAATTTGTACGTAATCCCGTCCATGTGCCGACACACGCTAAAATCTGCGCGCATCCACAAATCCGTGAGCATCCTCAAATCTGTGTGCATCCCCATATCCAGACACCGAAAATCCATGTGCACCTCGATATCCACTCACACTCGGAAATATGTGCACAATTCTACATTCGGACGCACCTCCAACCCCGACAACATCTCAAATCCGCGTGCACTCCGTCATTAGCTGTCAAACGCCGAACTCTGCACATATCCCTAAACCCACATACAAGCTCCAAATCTGTGTGCATCCACAAATTGTCAGACACCCCGAAACCTGTGTGCACCTTCAAATAGCTCCGCATTCCCATGTTCGCCAACACATCCATATTTCTGCACACATCCCAAAATCCCTGTACCACCAAATCTGCAGATATCCCCAAATCATCAAACACTCCAAACCCATGTGAACCCCTAAATTCACTGACCCCGAGGTCCGCGCATATCCCCATATCCCTGCGCGCCCCAAATCCGTGTATGCACCCAAACCGCTGACACCCCCCGATGCATAATAGATGCCCCTGGAGCAAGGATCATTTCCAATAGTCAGAAATTTGCTGCCTCCACAGTCCGGGTCAAATTTGACCCGTTTTATTTGACAGCAGTAAAAACGCCCTAAATGCCAGTTTTAGCCGAAATTTGATGACTTTTCCTAAAGTGACCCAAAATACGCAAAAGTGAAAGTATTTAAAATTTTTATACTTTTGTACAGGTGCTCCAAGTTTTTGTACGTTGAGTCTGTTCCGGGTCAAATTTGACCTGTATCTATTGAAATAGATTTTAGATCTCTGAAACATTAATTAAATGATTAATCACCTTTTTTAAATATCAGATAGGCTATTTATACATTCTAAGTGAATCTGCGGTTCAAAATTCGGTAGAGACACTTGTTATGACCCGGACTGCACTGTGAATATCATCAGGTTGCCCAGTTTAAACTGATATCCCCAAATCCGTGTGCACACCCATATTCGCTGACAAACCCCCACATCAGCACGCATGCCCAAATCTGACGCACCTCGAAATCCACTGACATACCCAAGTGTGTGCGCAACTCAAATCTGCTTGTATCCCCAAATCCGTCCACACACCCAAGCCCGCTAACACCTCCAGATGAACAGTCGATTATCTGAGAGCAAAAATCATTTCAAATAGTTTCCAAAATAGCTGACTCCACCGGAAAAAAAATACTTGCAAGAAAAATTCAAAGTGCAGTTATTATTCAAGTATCTATAAATGAAACATCCTGAGATTCATCAACCGCACCCCCAAATCCAAAGATCCCCAAGTCCGTGGACAACCCCGTAATAGCTAACACACCCTAAATCAGCGCACATACCTAAATCCGTGTTCACCCCCAATTCAGTGTCCACACCAAAACCCGCTTCCGTCCACGCATGCACAGTAGATTATCCCAGAGCACGAATCAGTTCAAACAGTTCATAAAATAGCTGATTCTACCTTTAAAAAGTTAAAGGTTCTAAATACATTCATTATTAATGTGTGTTTGTGTCAGAGACCGGCTCGCAGACAGCGCTCGGTCTCTGTCGAGACGGCGTGGCAACGGAGAACACCTGGCTAATGTGGAAGAAACTTTTCAGAACACCAGAAGGATGTGTGTGTACTGCTTCGTGAACTGTCTCGCATCACATTGTTTGTAGGGGATACAGCAATATCACGGGTTTAATTCTGAACAGGGGAGAGCTCGGACAGTCTCTACTCAATACATTTGAGGAGGTTTGATGGGACATGAAAGACGGAACCTATGAGGAGCCTTTGCTGGCTCCCCTTCTGAACTCGTTGATCTCAGAAAAATGAGGGAACAACCCCGTTAGGGAGAAAGCAGATTTAAACGTATCGAATATTGAATGTAAGCAGAACAGAGTGAAGGCCAGGGGAGACAGATGTGAAAGTGTCGCTTTGCGTGTGTGTGTGTGTGTGTGTGTATGCATGTGGATGTTTGTATCTGTATGTTATTTTGCATCTTTGTATGTCTTTTTGTGTTTGTGTCTCTGAGTATTTGTCGGGTTTTTGGGTCTGTCTTTGCGTGTTACTGTCTGTGCGTTCCTATCTCTTTTTGTGGGTAGGGCCATTGTCTCTGCCTGCCCCTCCCTGACTAAACATGTGAACGTATGGCTCGAATTCATTTTATCCCCCTCGGTTCAGTCCAGTCCCATCTACCTCCGCGCTCCTGAGCACTTCGGCAACTTTAAAATCCCTGGCCCTGATCGTCTCATTTTGTCCATGGATTTCCAGTACCTATACAGTTCTATTCCCCATCAAGAAGGCTTTAAAACATAACCCTTCCCTCCCGACAACGGAGCCAACCAGTTCCCTTTCATCTACACTTTACCTGGAGTGAGAGAGCACAGCAACAAAGAAAATGAATCCCTTTGTCCATTTAGTACTTATCCAAACTTCTCTGCAATGCAATCAAACCCACATCGGCCGACCAGCTCTTCCCATGCCCGCAACACCCTCTGAGTCAAGGAAATCCCACTCAGAATTCACTTAGATATGTCATATTTCACCCTAAAACTGCGACCTCTAGTTCTAGTCTTTCCCAAACTCAGAGGGAAAATCCTGCCTGCATTTACCCTTTCTATAACACTCATAATTTTGTATGCCTATGAAATCTCCCATCGTTTTCGGACATTCTAGGGAGTAACGTCCTAACCTATTCAACATTTCACGACCACTCAGCTCTCCGATTCCCAATAAACGTACATATTATATTTTTTTCTCTGCAATCTTTCAAATTCATCGGCATTGTTTTCCTGGACACAAAAGCTGCTCAGTATACTCCATATTGGTCTCCACCAACGTATTATTCCACTTAATAATAACGTCCCATCTCCTGTACTCAGTACTTGCATTTATGAAGTCCAATGCGCCCAAAGATTCTTTTCGACCCTGTCTAGCTGTGGCGCCACGATCAAGTATTTATTAATCTGTGTTCCCAGGTCCCTTTGTTCTACCGATTCTCGGTGCCCTACTGCTCACCGTGTCTTCATGCACCCAGATTCCGTGTGCACCCCAAAATCCGTGCACACACCTAAACCCGCTGACAACCCGACATGCACATCAGGTTATCCCAGAGCAAGTATCATTTGAAACAGTTCACAAAATGGCTGCCTCCAGCTTAACAGATAGAAATAAACAAAAATCAAGTTCTGAATTGCATTCATTATTGAAGTATATATAAGGGAAACAACCATGATATTCGTCACAAACCCAAATCCTCCGACATCCCCAAATCGGCGCACGGTCCCAAATTTGTGCTCACTTCGATATTCGTCTACAGGACAACCAAGACTAAAACTGACAAAACCACATAATTATAACATATAGTTACAATAGTGCAAAGCAATACCGCAAATTTATAAAGAGCGGACCATGGGCACGGTAAAGAAAAGTCTCAAAGTCGCGATCGCCTCGCCATCTCACGCAGACGGTAGAAGGGAGAAACTCTCCCTAATATGAACATCCAAGCGCCGCAAACTTGCCGATGCAGCACCATCGGAAGCACCCGACCACAGCGAACTCTGAGTCCATCCGAAAACTTCAAGCCTCCGACCAGCCCTCCGACATAGCCTCTCCGATGCCGAGCGCTTCGACTCCACCCCGGCCGCCGAGCAACAAGCAAAGCCGAGTACTCGGGGCCTTCCCCTCCGGAGATTCTGGACCACACAGTAGCAGCAGCAGCAAAGCAAGCATTTCAGAAGTTTCACCATGTTCCCCCGTGCTCTCACGTCCGTCTCCATCAAATCAGGATTGTGCACTGCACCCTACTTGACAAATAACAGACATCACCACCGGAGAGGCCGCTGCGAGCTGCGTCGCGCCGCCATCTTCTCCTCCCTATTAGTGTTAATAGTTTTTTTTTGTTATTAGTTTCTTCAACTTCAGAAAAAAGGAAACGGGAAAATCTATGAGACGGGAAAAGATGAAATATGAGGGCAGACTAGCAAGTAATATAAGCAGCATACCAAGGGTGTTTTCAGTTCCTCACGCAGTAAAAGGGAGGTGAGAGTTGATATTGCACCACGGGGAAGTGATGCTGGTGAGCTAGTGATGTGGGACAAAGGAATGGCAGAGGAACTTACAGGACACTTCGCACCAGTCTTCATTGAGGAAGACACTAGCAGTGTGCCACTGGTGCAGGAACAGGAGTAAGTGCCTATATTATTACAAAGGAAAAACTGCTAGGCAAAATCAAAGATCTTAAAGTGGGTAAGTCATCTTGGCCAGATGGACTACATCCCAGAGTCCTGAGAGATGTTGCTCAAGAGCTAAATGGATGCGTTATTTATGACCTTTCAAGAATAACTTGATTCTGGCATGGTCCCGGAGCACTAGACAATTGTAAATTGCGCTCCTCAAGAAGGGATGAATGCAAAAGAAAGGAAATTATAGGCCAGTTACCCTAACGTCTGTTAATAAGTTTTCTATTATCTCTCTTCTCAGATCCTCAATTCCTTTATTTTTAAGTAAACTAATTGATAGTTTTGTCGTTAAATATATTTTCAGGATTTGGGTTCAATTTAGAAAATATTTTGGTTTATTGAAATTATCTTCAAGTCCCATTTTCTCTATCTTTTTTTTAAACCTTCTATGACTGATGCAATTTTCGAAGATTGGGATAGACTGGGTATTAAATGCCTCCAGCATTTGTTTGTGGAGGAAGTCGCTTTTCGTTTGAGCAGATGTCAGCTAAGTATAGCTTACCAAAAAGCCACTTTTTTCGATATTTGCAAATCAGAGAATTTATGCGATCTTAATTACATAGATTTCCTAAAAGTTCCTATAATAATTTATTAGATGTAATTTTTAAATTGAAACATCTTCATAATGAACCAATATCTAATATTTATTCTATGTTGTTGGGAAAGATAAACGTCCCTTTAGACAAAATTAAAAATCTCTGGGAACAAGACTTACAGATTTCAATTTCCAAGGAATCTTGGAATGAAATTTTAAAATTGATTAATACCTTATCGTTATGTGCCCGTCACTCTCTGCTACAATTTAAAGTGTTGCATCGGGGCCACATGACTAAAGATAAGCTGTCTCGATTTTATTTGGATATATCTCCGTATTGTGACAGATATAACAATGGAGAAGCTTCGCTAATTCATATGTTTTGGACATGTCCGAGTCTTGAAAAATATCGGAAGGAAGTATTCCAAACTTTTTCTGTACTTTTTAAAGTAAAATTTAAAACTAACCCTTTGACCGCATTATTCGGTATTGTTGGAGGAAAAGATATTCTTGTTGAGACACCTGACTTGCACCTGTTGGCATTTATTTCCTGTGGCTGGAAGGGCTTTGTTGTTCAGGGGGTAGGACTTTGCTCCGCCGACTCATGCTCAATGGTAAAATGATGTTATGTCATGCTTACATTTAGATAAGATTCGTTGTTAAATTTCTGAATCAAGACAAGACTTTCTAACATTGTGGGGACCAATTCTGAATTATTTTCAAAATCATTGTTTTGTTATTAAGTACGGATGTTGGCTAATGATATGTTTTAGTGTATGATAAGGATTTTTCCTTTTTTTCTTTCTTCACCGAATAGCTTTTTTTGGTAGTGGATATAGATTTTTTTGAATAATAAAAATATTATTTTTCAATATTACAATTTAAATTACATGAATATGGGGTTTCGACACTATAAGTGTGATTATAATAAACTGTATTCTGTACTCTGTGTTCTTCTTTTATGTAAGAAATCAATAAAAAACATTGAAATATAGAACTGTCTCATTTGAAACTGGTAAACTCGGTGTCCGAAAGAATGTTCGTAATGGTGGAGTAATAGTTCCAGTGGAGGTCGATGGGAGCAGGTATTTTAAATGGCTTCGACATGGACTAGATAAGCCGAAGGTTCAACTTTTGAGCTGTACTTTCATGAGTTTATGACACTATTCACATTTTACAGTGTAAGTGAACGACATTAACCACATTTGTTATTTCATATGTGGAAATATGCTTTCTGAAGAGCGATTTTCATTGTACCATGATACAACTGATATCAATTATTTACCTGAAGTGTTTGTTCAGTGGACCATCTTGATGTGACTCAATAGGCGTCTTAGTCTTTAATGGAAATCTAAATGAACACCTCGTTTACTTGGAGGAAGTTATTCAGGTGGAGTTGTGAAATTGAGTTGCCATGGGAATGGGCAAAGATTTTCGAGGTGCATCTTTTATCGCGGTGCCGGGTAATCCATAGCAAAACCAACGTCAGTGAGAAAATAACACTGCTTCTCCAGCTCCGAAAGGGAAATATTACTTAGCTACGCCATCATATTTCTAAAGGGACAGTAAATCCCTCAACACTATCTCAGTATCTTACTTCACTTTTAACTGCTTCGAGAATTTATGCTGGACCTTTGCATGTACTTCTCATTGAAAATTATAGTTTTATTATTATTTATTGAAAGCATGGTGCTGGTTAGGGTATGGGGTGAAGACAGGGGAGTGGTGATGACTGAAAGAATTGGATCAGCCCTTGATTGAATGGTGGAGAAGACTGGATGGGCCGAATGGCCTACTCTTACACCTATAGTTCATGGTCTTATGGTCTTGTGGTAAGCAACATATTTCACAATATTTGTCAATGTTATTAAACTTAATTCAGATTATGATTCCGAATCCCAGCTACTGGTTCGTTCACCAGACTTCTTGAAGATGTGACTTATTTACTGAAGATACGAATTATAAAGAAATGTATTTGATCTACCAAAACAACTTACAATTAGATTTGTGTGCTTTCCACTGAACTGACCACATAATGTCACCAGATGTTTGACATTTCTCAGCTTCTCCTTGATTTTCCTCTGTGTCACCGTGTAGATTGTGTGTAGTATGGGGACATCATGTAGACGGAACAGAAAGTGTAATGGAACCAGTAAAGATCCGTCAAGACGCACTGAGGCTGCTGCTTGATGCTGTCATTTGTTTTTGATCTCTCGTTTACTGTTAGAGCATTCAGCACACATGCCGTGTGAAGCATTGGTCGCGTCCTCTTCCAAGGTCATCGCAATTTGTGAAATTTCAAATCCATAACATTAGTAGACACAATGTATTAGATCCAAATGCTTCTGCAGAGTGGGTTTTTTAATGACGACGAAAATTAACTCAAAAAGAAAATCCACAGCTACATTTCTGATACCATTCCCCCTCAGTAAGACTGTTACACATCTCCATTTATGGAGCTCACTGGGATGTCGTGCAGTTTTAGACCGGCTTTGGAAGAGGCACGTGCTTTCTGAATGAAAAGGCAGCTGCCAGGTATTTTTCACTGGTACAATGGAAATTGTAGATTAATGAGCTCACTCTAACTGACACAAGTTTTCCACATTTCAAGCATAATTCTCCAATTGTCACAGAAATCGCTGGAATGATCCAATGAATTAGAATAGAATTCTACCAAAGTAAGAAAAATAATAATGGCTTCACATAGTTTGTTGGCCCAGATTCCGATATTACTCCAGGTTGTTAATACAATTTCTGCTGATGTAGCGAACGCATCTGCGCCATTGTGTTGTTTCCTGCCCCACATACTGACTGACTGTACTGAAACCGGCAGACTGCTAACGTTCAATCACCTGGCTGCAGGAATATAGGCACATTTACCAAACAAATCAATAATATAGAAATGTATTTCAACTCCCGTCAACGCTTACAATTCGATTTGTGTTTTACCTACAAAGTCGACGATTTAACGTAACCAGATATTTGACTCCACCCTTCAGCTCCTCCCTGAATTTTCTCTGTGACAGAGTGTAGATACACGTGTTGGTGCAGGTACAAAGAAACTGCAACATGAACCCAAACTGTTGCAGGATATACGTCGGGGTATTCAAATATCTGTCTGTGTAAAAGTAATTCTGAACTTGCCAGTTCATAGTGTATGCAATATAGGGGATCCACAACAATATGAAATTGGCGGAGAGAGCGAACAACAATATTATTGACTTTTTCCGGTTCTCTAACTCCGGATCATTCTTTTTCTCGCTGCTGTTCCTGAGCCCCCGGCGAACTCTGTTTGCCGCGATAATATGACTGACTGTTAAAGCATTGAAAAGCAGAATCAAGCCGATCGCCAACGAAGGTGCAGTGATGATGTGAAACAATTGGAATGCTTTCCATATTGGTAAATAAATGTATTCCGCTTTCAAAATGCATCGCCAGGGTACATTATCAATGATAAGGTAAGGTTCTACCGCGAAGTAGAATGGAACACACTTCGCACAACTTCCTAAAACCACAATTACAATCACAATAGTCGCTGTCCTCTCGGTGCAGTATCGTTCCCGCAGCTCTTGACTGCAGATTGCAATACAGCGATCGAACGTGAAAGCCACCGTGAGCCAAACAGAACAGTCCATGGTTGTGATCCTCAGGACATGCGTCACGGCGCAAACCGGTGTGATGAGCAACGGAAAGGCATAACCATAAATATTATTAATCTCAGAGATTATAACAGCAATAATGACACCCAGTAAATCAGCTGCTGCCATTCCCACCAGGTAACGGCAGATGCATTTAGAGAGTCCGCAGTTTCCCAGACACAGGATCAAAATCGCCACTAAATTAACTGCAAAGGAGTAAAGGAAAGTTAGTTTCACGCGCAGAAACCTGGATCATTTTTACTTGATATACAAGCATAGAAATGTGCTGAATCGGATTGAGTGAACCTCTGACACTTTGCGGGGTCAGGCAGGCTTCGATTCGGAGACTGGAGGTATTATTCGTACGGGCTCAGTCACTGTACTTCGATCGGATGATAACGACGGCCCGAGTAACAGTCGATCCGCAACTTTACAGCTGAAAGCAGAGTTTCCAGTGAGCGTCTTACCGACCCACTCCCAGGACAGACCCATCATTGTAGCTGAGAATGCTGCACGTTTTTAATATATTGCGGGAATAAAGTTGAATCAGTGAGACTCTTTCCTCGGAGATAATATTTTGGATTGGGTGAACGGCATCCACATGCACGTTTCCATGTAGAGGTGGCAAATGAACTTGGATCTTGGACATTGCGACGGGGGCGCAACATAAAGGTTTTCACTCCTTCATGTTATGAGGTGGATGTAAGAAATAAAATAAAATGCATCTAATCTTATCTAAATTAAAACCAGCAAGGAAAGGAGGACACTCTAAAAGTTAAGAGCTTTCAAAGCTATTGTGACAATTAGAGAGACAATTAGACAAATAAATAGAGAAAAGAAAACTTCTATTGCATTAAGACGGAGAGGGGAACAAACTGGGTATTCCCGAAAAACCGGGGAGCCCGTGGAGAGAGCTGCCTCAGCGATGCTAAAGATTTTGATTTCATTTCCGTAAACTTTAAAATTTCTACATTGATGAGGAGTCAGATTTAGAACAAGACGTGATGGTAAAGCTGGAAGGTCGAGAGAGGTAAAATGCTAGAACAGAATAATATACAGACAAAATGATCGGACGTGAGAAACGAGTAACAATTCCAGAGAAAAAACAAACACATACAATAAGATATGTACTTAAATCCGACCAGGCTTACCACATTCACCAAATGAAGCACCATCTGTAAGAAATGTTCAAAGAACAAATCACATTCATGCAATCGCAGTCAATTTCAGTTACTTACTGGGGATACCAATCGCTGCTAGTACAGGATAGTAAATACACGCGATGTAGTAAATTGCTGGATAGCCCATTTTCTGTCTGAATTTGTTATCAGTTGAAAGTAGTCCAACTGCTAATATCTGCTGTGGTTTGCTTTGCAAGCTCTTATACAGGAGAGGGAAGTGCCCTCTGGCAATTAATCATACCACGTGGTTAGTCACATCAGAGACAGTCCACTAAACAAACACTTCAGGTAAACCATTTATCTGAGTTGCGTCATTGTGCAATGAAAATCTCTCCCTCGGAAGAATCACAAAATAACAATTAAGTTTAATTTTGTTGATTCACTCTTTTAAACAAGAACGTTGTACTTTCTTTCTCTCTGGCACAGAGTTTGTGCCTTTCACATAAAATAATCCTTCGTCGCAATATGTTTACAATGTGGACTATCACCCTCAAATAATCATCAGCAGTAACAATAGGCGAAGGGCATTAAGATTCTGAGGTTAAGGAAGGACATTTAGTTTGATTGTCCAATTCAATAATCTTTTTTTGTAAGGGGAACATTCACACCTCCTGCTTGCTTTCCAACTGGTTTGGTGCCACAACAGTGATCAATCTCACGGAGAAATAATTTAGTAAACGATTAGATTAGTTATGCATCTCGAAGTCCACATCCACATCTAAACATACGGGCACAGCTGGCTCATTCGTGATTAATGTAAGGAGCGTGTTTCACAAAACTATCTGTAAAAATAGATACACTCAATACCATTTTTTTTCAATAGAACTGCACTGTTTATCACGAAGGACTCGTATTTCTCCCACTAGCTTATCGATTCATTTCCTCTCTCTGCACTGACATTTTGTGTTATTTCTTGCAGGTGCGTTATTTTCATACATTGCGCACTAATTTTTTTTCTTTTATTATGTTGCGAATTTGACACGGCTCTGTGTGTCCATTATGTGAAGACATGAGAGCTGTAATTTATCCATAGGTGATGCAGTCTCCATATTTTTCTTACTGAATTTAAGAATCGTTGTATTTAATTCGCATGAGTTGTTATAGGCGACATAAAATAACAATAACCTATACCTCACGCTACCCTGTGTGTGGGAAGTCCCATGGCTTCATTATATCTGTAATACATCATTTCGGACAATTTTTGTAGTTTCCAGTCCCATGTTATAGAAAAGCATAGCCGTAGGACATTACAGCACAGAAATAGACCCTTTGGCCCTTCTTGGTTGTTGCCGAACCATTTTTCTGCCTAGTCCCACTGACCTGCACCTGGACCGTCACCCTCCATGCACCTCTCATCCATGTACCTGTCCAGGTTTTCCTTAAATGTTAAAAGTGAGCCCGCATTTACCACTTCATCTGTCAGCTCATTCCACACTCCCACCACTCTCTGTGTGAAGAAGCCACCCCCAATATTCCCTTTAAACTTTTCCCCCTTCACCCTTAACCCATTTCCAGTGTTTCTTTTTTCTCCCCTAGCCTCATTGGAAAACGCCTGCTTGCATTCACTCTATCTATACCCATCATAATTTTATATACCTCTATCAGATATCCCCTCATTCTTCTACGCTCCAGGGAATAAAGTCCGAACCTATTCAACCTTTTTCTGTAACTCAGTTTGTCAAGTCCCGGCAACATCCTTGCAATCCTTCTCTGCACTCCTTCAACCTTATTAATATGCTTCTTGTAATTTGGTGACCAAAACTGCACATAATATTCCAAATTCGGCCTCACCAATGCCTTATACAACCATAACATTGCAATTCTTATACTTAATACTTTGTTTTATAAAGGCCAATATACCAAAAGCTCTCCTTACGACCCTATCTACCTGTGACGCCACTTTTAGGGTGTTTTGTATATGTATTCCCAGATCTCTCTGTTCTACTGCACTCCTCAGTGCCCGATCATTTACCTTGTATGTTCTACCTTGGTTTGTCCTTCCAAAGTGCAATACATCACGGTAGTCTGTATTAAACTCCATTTGCCATTTTTCAGCTGTTCCAAATCCCTCTGCAAGCTTTGAACACCTTTTCCACTGTCCACTACACCTCCTATCTTTGTATCATCAGCAGATTTGCTGATCCAACTTACCACGTTATCATCCAAATCATTGATATAGATGACAAATAACAATGGACCCAGCACTGATCCCTGTTGTACACCACTAGTCACAGGCCTCCACTCAGAGAAGCAATCCTCCACTACCACTCTCTAGCTTCTTCCATTGAGCCAATGTCCAATCCAATTTACCACCTCTCCATGTATACGGAGGGACTGAATCTTTCTAACTAAACTTCCATGCAAACATGAGGAAATCTGCAGATGCTGGAATTTGAAGCAACACACATAAAGGTTGCTGGTGAACGCAGCAGGCCAGGAAGCATCTATAGGAAGAGGTACAGTCGACGTTTCGGGCCGAGTTTAGTTTAGTTAGGATGGGAAAATGGGGCAAACAACAAAACATTGACGATATCATTACTACGTTGTTAGAACTTTATTAAAGGAAGGATTCGAGAGCTTTAATGAGGGTGCAGAGAGTATTTACTAAGGTGATTTCTAGACTTGAGTGTATGCCCTTTGAAGGTAAGTTATCCGAGATGGAATATTTCTTTTGGAGCAAAGGAGTATGAGGTCTGAATTGCTAGAATTATTCAAGATGACGGCAGGCGTGGATAGACGTGTACCCAGATACTTTTCCCATTGCAGAAATGTTCATTATAAGAGGGGTTTATTTTAAGGTGATTGGAAGTAAGTATAAGGTTGGGCGTCAGAAGAAAGTAGTTTATACAGAGTGGTGGGTGCATGGAACAGCCGCTGGGAGCAGTTGTAAAACTCTCTACATGCAAATAGATAGCAGCAGAATGGATGTGTATGTAGGAGTGATCCGCTGCTGTGCTGTAATGATTATTCTAAGGTTTTTTTTTCAGTTGTTTCCTAAATTTCTGAATGAAGGAAAATAGGAGCATTTGTGTTGTCTTTCCGGCATTACTTTTAAATCTAGAGTTTTAGTTTCAAACTCGGATACGAGTTACCCAATTCAGAGAGAATTGACCATTGGAGAAATTAATGATTAGTGTTCGTATAAATAGGGAATTTAGATGTGGTATTTTGTGAGACAGATCGGTATAATTCGGGAGCAAGCTGAAAAATGCCTTTTCACACTGCGTTTCTATAGAATGTTAAAATATGTTGCACAAGATTTCTAGTACACTGATTTTGAATTTCGAGTTGATATAGAAAATTGCTTTATGTAAGGATTGTGTTTGTCTTCTAAAATGCTAATTAGCAGACAAGATTCTTGTTAGTGTGTTTAAGTATGCTGAATTACTGCACAGACACCTAGTTATAATAAAATAATAGAATTCATAAAATGTAATTGCTGACGTTAGTTATGCAAGTCTGTTTAGAGTTTCAGAGATGCACAGACGATGAGATTCCAGCCACAGAATGCGAGCTCTTTTTACTTTCCACTCTGTATTTTTTTTAAATTTCATAAATTACTCTAAACTTGATTCCACTCTGATATCTTTCAAAAACAAAACAGATAAAAGCAGGATATTAAAATGGGTGTTCGGAATCAATTTGGAAAATTTACGTTTTTTTTTGCTGCTGAGGAAAGTGTCCGTGATACCACACGTTCTGAAAATCTTGTATTTCGCGTCCCACCGGGAGGTGGCGCCCACATCCGCTGTCGAGACACATCTGTGAATAACTTTTTATATGTAGGGCAACTGCGCAGAAATCACACGGAACCGATCAGATCCTTCGGCTCACTGCGAATTGTCAGAGACGCAGAGTAGATCAAGGGAATCAGTATGAATATTCGGTAAATTCAGACAGCGTCATGGTGGGGAGCGGAGAGATTTTTATTTCACTCACCATCCATTGTTTAATTCCGTAAAACAAACAGCATCTTCTCACATCACAACAGCTTCCAATTTCTGACAGTAACACCACTTTTACAATCAACCATAATAAACACAATCGAATTACCTGGTCATAGCTTTGGTCAAACTTAAACAAGGTATTGGTTGCATCTTACTCATAATTCAGACACACAGCACCCGAGCTCCCCGTAAAACCTACTTTGCGATTTTTTAAATTATTTTTTTTTGTGGTCGTTAGTAAGATCGGAGATGTTACATGAGTATTGGAAATGGCCGATGGTCGACACTGAACACTGTGTTCTTCCATTGGCCACTTATCCTCCACAATAAAACATCTTTAACATTCTTCTATGTTCAGCTAATTCAGCCGAACATATTTTATCCCCTGTTTTTAATTCCAGGATGATGGCAAACCTCTCAACTAACCTCCAGAAGTTAAATTATGATTTTTTTGGGTTATCATTATCTGTTATTCTTGTTGACTAATGTATTCCGGACTATGGTCAATGTAAATGATTAGCAGACTTACTGAGATGAGATGACATTAGAAATGCTGCTCCGGCGGACAAAGCAATGCTTCCCCTCACAATCACGCATCCCAAATTAATGTTTTCAGTTTGGAAACGGGAGAAGCAGTGATTCTTTTTTCTCATCGATATTGTTCCATCTGCGAATTACCCGGCACCAGATAAATGATGCTTGTCGGA
The DNA here is from genome assembly GCF_030028105.1 of Mobula birostris. Classification (NCBI taxonomy): domain Eukaryota; kingdom Metazoa; phylum Chordata; class Chondrichthyes; order Myliobatiformes; family Myliobatidae; genus Mobula; species Mobula birostris. The sequence continues at coordinate 63,601,124 of NC_092389.1, read as the reverse complement.
AATCTTCGTCCCGTTTTGTCGGCAACTCAATTTCGCAGCTCTACTTGGATAAGCTTTTACCACTTCGTGAACAAGGTGTTCAGTTAGATTTCCATCAAAGACTGAAAGTTTGAGCGGGCGGGCTGCTGACCGAGTGAGAGCCGTAAAGAATCTCACTGACATTCTGCGGCCTAAATGCAAGCACCGGAAAAGGTGTTTGTTGCGACGGAAGGCCCAGTGGAGCTCATGACGGGGTTTTGGTGCGTGTGTCAGGAGGAGGGGGAGAAGCTTTCTGCCTACATTTCTTTTCGGCTGGAGAGGCAGCTAAATTGATCGCGGCACAGAGGAACCATTCAGACGGTTGAGTTGGATGAGTTAAGAATGGACCAAATAGCGGAAGGCGCCCAGTCCCAGAACTTGGGGGTCTCCGACTGCCGCTTTAGACGCGCGACACACCACCGGCTGTCGAGCTGATCAGAGGCGTACTGGAGGAGGAGAATGCGGAGGAGGCCCGGGACGCCTCCATCGGCAGGGTACGGTCCTCGCTAGTGATGTCCTTCGTTGAGCTGACCACGGACTGCATGTCGAGTGGCGCGGTACAGGAGATTGCGGCAGATATGAGAACTGAGATGTCCCGGTTGTTATGAGTGGGTGCGGCCCACTGATAGAGTTGTTAGGGAGACCGATCCTCTGAGGTGTCAGATGAGTCCACATTTCAGCTAGTTTTGGGGAAAAAAACGGGCGTCGAGTTCTCCGTGCCAAAGATGAAAACGACCATCCAGATTGTTATCAGCGAAAGGCGCAAAAGCCAGCATCTGTGATGGTATGGGGGTGCATCAGTGCCCACGGCATGGGTGAGTTGCATGTATGTGAAGGTACCATTGACTCTGATGCGTATATTAGGATTTTAGAGAGACATATGTTGCCATCAAGGCGACGTCTCTTCCCGGGAGGTCCATGCTTATTTCAGCAGGACAATGCCAGACCACATTCTGCACGGGCTACAGCAGCATGGCTTTGTGGACACAGAGTGTGTGTGCTTCACTGGCCTGCTGCCAGTCCAGATCTATCTCCTATTGAAAATGTATGGCGCATCATGAAGAGGAGAATCAGAGAACGGAGACCACGGACTGTTGAGCACCTGAAGCCTTATATCAAGCAAGAATGGACAACATTTCCCAATTGCAAATCTACTACATTTAGTATCCTCAGTTCCAAAACGATTAAAAAGTGTTATTAAAAGGAAAGGTGATGTAACACAGTGGTAAACATGCCTCTGTCCCAACTTCCGTTGAGTGTGTTGCAGCCATCAAATTCTAAATTTGTGTATGTTTATAAAATACAATTAAGTTGCTCAGTAAAACTATTGAAAATATTTTCTATGTACTTTTGTCAGTTAAATAAAGGTTCACGTGAATTAACATATCACAGACTTTTGTTTTTATTGCATTTTGGAAAATATCCCAACTTTTCTGGAAATGGGGTTTGTATATGTGCGCGCACATCGGCAAATCCCCGTGTATCCCCATATTCGCCAAAACTCCTCGAACCCGCCAACACTCCCAAATACACCGACATGCTCAGTTCTGTGCGCACCCCAAGCCCGTTGACTTTAGTACAATCACATTAGAATATCCCAAAGCAAGAATGGTTTCAAGCACTTCATAAAATAGCTGTCTGAATTATTCATGTATCTATGTCGGTCTGCATCTCTGTGTGTTTATATGCTTCCGCGTGTTTGTCAGTCCGTCTTCTTGTGTGTCTGTGTCAGACCAGCTAGCAGACGGCGCTCAGTCTTTGACGAGACAGCGTGGATGCTGTGAACACCTGGCTGGTGCGGAAGAAACCCTTCAGGACACCAGAGGGATGTGTGTACAATAGTTCGGGGAACTAAATAGCATTGCATTGTTTGTATGGGATACAGCAATATCATGGGTTTAATTCTGAAAAGGGGAGAGCACGGACAGTCTCAGTACATTCAGGAAGTAGATTAGGAAATGAGAGAGTGAACCTGTGAGGACGGTTTGATGACTCCAGGCCTGAACTCGTTGAGTTTAGAAAAAAATGAAGGAGATATCAGATTGAAACCAATCGAATATTGAATGCACACTGAACACAGTGGAGATCTGGGGAGGGAGATGTGAAAGTGTCGTTGTATTTGTGTGTGTGTGTGTGTGTGTGTGTCTATCTTGTGTCCATGTGCCTGTCTTGTCTGTGTTTGCATTATTGTGTGCTCTTCAAAAAAATCTCGTAAGCATTCCAACGGTTATCTTTCTTTGAATCTCGCACCAACCGGATTTTCCCAATCCACCTGCACATTGAGATCTCCCATGACTACTGAAATTTTGCCTTTTGTCATGCATTCTCTATCTCCCGTCGTAACTCGTAGACCACATCCCGACTACTGTTCCAGGGCCTGTTTATAACTCCCATCAGGATCCTTTTCAGTTATCTGTCCACAGTAGTTCAACATCTTCACGTCTTATGTAACTTTTTTGTAATAATTTTATTTCTTTTTTTTTAAACCCCAAGAAAGCCACACCTCCACTTCTGCCTTCCTGCCTGTCTTTTCGATACAATGTGTATCCTTGGACGTTGAGCTCCCAGCCATAATCTTCCTTCAGCCACGATTCAGTGATGGCTGCAACATCATACCTGTCAATCTGTAACTGTGCTACATTTTTTTTTTAGCGCTGGAAATGGTTACATGCCGACACGCGGGACAGAAACAAGGCCGCATTGTGTATTCCAGCTAATGCCGGCCGGTTTAGCGAGCAGAGCGGCGGACACTCCCGCTGAAATCCGGAGGAAAACACACAGAGGATGCAGAGGGGGATCACAAAGTCGAGGAAAGAGGACCAGGTCGAGACAACAGAGACTTATGGAGAAGAGGAGTTCGATGGGTAATACCGTTCCGGCTGACCGGAAGTGCACTGAGAGCGGTAAGCGTGAAGGAGTTGAGTGCTTACTGATCTGGTTAACAACAGATGGTGCAATCCGTGTCATTTACGATCGAGGAACGTGTTTGCAGACTGGATATTGAACTTCTTACTGTTGGACTTCGGCCACATTCCACCGTGATACAGCACTGGCGGCACGGGAGGTCGTTCCTGCCTGTGGCCATCGAACGTGCAGCTTCCCCCGTGGAGGGTCAGACACCCTGAGCCAATAGACTGGTCCTGGACTTATTTTCCATCTGGTATAGTTTGCATTTTGCTGTCTGATTGTTGGGGTTTTTGTATTGCTATATTTACGCTCTATTCTTGGTTGGTGCGGCTGTAACGAAACCAAATTTCCCTCGGGATTAATAAAGTATATTTATCTATCTATCTATCTATGTATCTAAGTTAATCGACTTTATTAGGCATGCTGCGCGCAATCAAATATAACATTTCCAGGCCTGTATTCCACCTTTCCGATTTAGTGCGCCTTTTACGTTGCGACTCATCCTAGTGCCTGTTATGTTTCTTACCATGAGTGTCTCCTTGCAAGGAGTCTCACTACACATTGCCCCTGCCTGTAAACAAACAGCCTCCTCTTCAGCACTATCACTCCGGTTATTACCCCCCCCCCCGATAAATTAGTTTAACACCACTCGAACCAACCTACCCGCAAGGATATTGGTCAACCATTTTGATTCAGACCTTTTGTACAGGTCATACTATTCCCAGAAGAGATCCCAACGATACATCAATCTGAGCCCCTGCTCCCTGCATCAGTTCTGGAGAGACAGACACCAGTACCCAGTGGAGTGCGTGCTGGACAGGGTGACGAGTTTCATGTTCTTGCGTGCCGCTGTCTCTGAGAATCTATTCCTGGCCTAACTCATTGATGTGAAAGCACGCCAGTGGTCACCAAATACTTCAGCGATTCTGAACTGGTTGCATCACCGTGTGCAATGGAACCTCTAACGCACTGGATTGCAAAAGGCTGCAGAGGCTTGTAGACTCAGACAGATTCATCGGGCACAACTCTCCCCACCATCAGGGACACCTTCAACAGCGGGTGCCTCAGTTCAGCGGCATCCATTACTAAAGACCTCCAATATCCAGGACATGCCTCACCCGGGGGAGAGGTCCAGGAGCCTGAAGAACAATTCTCAAAACATCAGAAATAGCTTCTCCTCCCCACCATCAGATTCATGAACAGTCCACGACCACCTGAACAATGGCCGAAAACTTCAAAGTATATTTATGATCAAAGTATTTATTCAGAGTGCAACTCTAAGATTGGCAAACATCAAACACCTAACACGTGAGGAAAGAAGAAATTACAGAAATGGCAAAAAGCGATCGAGCAACACATACAATATCAAACATCAAACCAGGAGTGCACCGGGAATCATTTCAGTTCAGCATCGCTCTGCCAGTTTAGATAATCACTTTTTTTCAACATATTCATTTAATGTGGCAATTTATTGTACTATTTGTCTTTGCGCAGGACCGTTACCGCAAAACAAACAGCATTCAATCATGTAAGTGAAATTATTTCAAGTGCTGATTGTTATGTCCCTTCAGATTTTCTTTGCAGTTTTATTTCTCGCCAGTCGATGTCTCTCTTACTTGTAACTTTGCAGCCGTTGTTTACGCCCTGTTACTTCATTGCTCAGCAATTGAGCTTCGACATCAGGTCGGCCATTTTATGATCACTTGCATATTTCATTCGCTATTAAGTAGAAACAGCTTATTACGATTCGCAGGAGATGTAATTAACATTCGAGTCCGGCTCTTCTGCGACTACCTAGAAGAACTGACATTTCACTCAGCTCCTTGCGCACTGGAACGCGCTGTGAGCAATACACCGGCCATAAAGCTACCACTACGCCTGCTGAAACCCTTATGAAGGGTCTCGGCCCAAAAGGCCAACTGTTCACTCTTTTCCATAGAAACTCCGTGGGCTGCTGAGCTCCACCAGCGTATTCTGTGTTCCTCTGCAAATCTCTCGCAGTTCCTTGCTCTCTTTCCGCTCTTCCATGCACGATTTCGCTCCTCTCCCTCTCACACTCAGACTTCATTCCATCTGCCTCCCCTCTGCGTCAAACCGCATTCAGCAAAACAAGGCCAGGCTGTCCGAAATTCCCAGTTAGAAAAGCACGCCCCATGCGGGCATCCGTTCAGGGAACATGTTCCTAGAAAAGGAGGTGTTCGGATGTGTCTGTGTGCACCATTGCTAAAATCAGGAAGAAGAGGAATGCGGTGAAGAAAAGGGAAACCAAAGACCACTGGACAGTGAAAGGGGTAGACAGAGTGGCAGTGTGAATGGAAACAGAAATGGAGGAGAATAAGTAAAAGTGGGTTAGAGCAATGGTGAGATTTGGAGGGGTTAGAGTGAAGGAAAAGGGGAAAGAAAGGGGAATGGGGAATGGAGTTGAAGAGGGAGCAGAGAGTGCGGATTGAGAGAGAAAAAGGAGACAGTGAATGTGAGAGAGAAGGAAGATCATGGTGGGAGACGGACAACCGAGAGTGGGGAGTGGGAGAGAGAGAAGACAGGGTGAGAGATAAAGGGAGATTGGGGAGTGGGGGGAGAGAAGGGAGATTGGGGCGTGGGGGAACAGAAGGGAGATTGTGGGGAGTTGGGGGGAGAAGGGAGATTGGGGAGTGGGGGAGAAGGGAGATTGGGGAGTGGGGGGAGAGAGACAAGGGATATTGGGGAGTCGGGGGAGAGAAGGGAGATTGGGGAGTGGGGGGAGAGATTGGGGAGTGGGGAGGAGAAGGGAGATTGGGGAGTGGGGGGAGAGAAGGGAGATTGGGGAGTGGGGTAGAGAGAAGGTGGTCAAGTGAGGGAAAGTGAAGAGCCGATGGGTAATGGGAGAGATGGAAAGGGTTAGGCTGTGGGAGGGAAATAACATTCGAGAGAGTATCAGTGGAAAAGCGACAATGCAGGGTGGGGATTGGCACAGAGAATGTAGAGTGGGGAGTGGGAGACTGAGAACTGAGATTGGTGAGAGGGAAATGGTAATGGGGAGACCTAGACAGAAAAGGAAGAGAGCGGGTTGGAGAGAAAGTTAAGGGAGAGAGAGGAGTTGGGTTCCATAGAGGGAGAACGCAGGGTTGGTGGGAAGTTGTGGGTGGGATAGAGAGAATGAAGGGTAGGAACTGTGAGAGAGAGACACCGGGAGCGAGGAGTGGGAAAAGGATACATGAGAATGTTCAATGGGAGAGACAGAAGGAGTGTGGAGAGTGGGAGAAAGATCATTTTTGGTTGGGAGTGAAGAGAGTGTGCTTGGTGGGGCGTAGAAGTGGGAGAGAGAATTGTGTGGAAAATAAAAGGGAACTTGGGTTGGTGACAGAGAAGAGTGGAAAGTACAACACAGAAGGGAGCGAGAGCTGTGGGAAGGCAAACAAGAAGCGTCGGCCTGCGTCACTGAGGAGGGAGAGTCGGGAAAGCGAGAGAAAATTCGGAGAGTGGGTAGTGCAAGGGAGGGAGAAATCTGAGATTGAGTGTGTGAGAGAGATGGGAATAAGGCATTCAGACAGAGGGAAGGGACAATAGGGAGTGGGAGTGAGAAGTGGTTGCAGGCTGTGGGAGAGAGATGGGAGAGTGGGGAGCGCGAGAAAGAGAAGGGAGAGTGGGGAGTGGGGGAGAAAGAGAGCGAGAGTGGTGGCAAAGATGCTGGAGTCAATTATAAAAGATGAAATTACGACACATATGGACAGCAGTAACAGGATCGGTCCGAGTCAGCATGGATTTACGAAGGGAAAATCGTGCTCGACTAATCTTCTGGAATTTTTTGAGGATGTAACTATGAAAATGGACAAGGGAGAGCCAGTGGATGTACTGTGCCTGGAATTTCAGAAAGCCTTTGATAAAGTCCCACATAGGAGATAAGTGGGCAAAATTAGGGCATATGGCATTGGGGGTCGGGTACTGACATGGATAGAAAATTGGTTGGCAGACAGGAAACAAGAGTAGCGATTAATGGCTCCCTTTCGGAATGGCAGGCGGTGACCAGTGGGACACCGCAGCTGTTTACAATATATATTAATGATTTAGATGAGGGAATTAAAAGTAACATTAGCAAATTTCCCGATGACACAAAGCTGGGTGGCAGTGTGAATTGTGAGGAGGATGTTCGGAGAATGCAGAGTGACTTAGACAGGCTGGGTGAGTGGGCAGACGCAGTTTAATGTGGATAAATGTGAGGTTATCCCCTTTGATGGTAAGAACAGGAAGGCAGATTATTGTCTAAATGGAGTCAAGTTAAGAAAAGGGGAAGTACAACGAGATCGAGGTGTTCTTGTACATCAGTCACTGAAAGTAAGCATGCAAGTACAGCAGCCAGTGAAGAAAGCTAATGGCATGCTCGCCTTCATAACAAGAGAAATTGAATATAAGAGCAAAGAGGTCCTTCTGCAGTTGTACAGGGCCCTGGTGAGACCACACCTAGAGTACTGTGTGCAGTATTGGTCTCCAAATTTAAGGAAGAACATTCTTGCTATTGAGGAAGTGCAGCGTAGGTTCACAAGTTTCATTCCCGGGATGGCGTGACTGTCAGATGTCGAAAGATTCGAGAGACTGTGCTTTTATACTCTGGAATTTAGAAGGCTGAGAGGGGATCTTATTGAAGCATATAAGATTATTAAGGGATTGGACACGCTGGAGGCAGGAAGCATGTTGCCGCTGATGGGTGAGTTCAGAACCAGAGGCCACAGTTTAAGTATAAGGGGTAGGCCATTTAGAACGGAGTTGAGGAAAAACTTTCTCACCCAGGGAGTGGTGGATATATGGAATGCTCTGCCCCAGAAGGCTGTGGAGGCCAAGTCTCTGGATGCTTTCAAGAAAGAACATAGAATAGTACAGCACAGTACAGGCCCTTCAGTTCACAATATCGTGCCGACCCTGAAACCCTGCTTCCCATATGCCCCACCATAAATTCCTCCATATACCTGCCTAGTAGTCTCTTAAACTTCACCAGCGTTTCTGCCTCCACCACTGACTCAGGCAGTGCATTCCACGCACCAACCACTCTCTGAGTGAAAAACCTTCCTCTAATATCCCCCTCGAACTTCCCACCCCTTACCTTAAAGCCATGTCCTATTCTATTGAGCAGTGGTGCCCTGGGGAAGAGGCACTGGCTATCCACTCTATCTATTCCTCTTATTACCTTGTACACCTCTATCATGTCTCCTCTCATCCTCCTTCTCTCCAAAGAGTAAAGCCCTAGCTCCCTTAATCTCTGATCATAATGCATACTTTCTAAACCAGGCAGCATCCTGGTAAATCTCCTCTGTACCCTTTCCAATGCTTCCACAGCCTTCCTATAGTGAGGTGACCAGAACTGGACACAGTACTCCAAGTGTGGCCTAACCAGAGTTTTATAGAGCTGCACCATTACATCGCGACTCTTAAACTCTATCCCTCGACTTATGAAAGCTAACGCCCATAAGCTTTCTTAACTACCCTGTCCACCTGTGAGGCAACTTTCAGGGATCTGTGGACATGTACCCCCAGATCTCTCTGCTCCTCCACACTACCAAGTATCCTGCAATTTACTTTGCACTCTGCCTTGGAGTTTGTCCTTCCAAAGTGTACCACCTCACATTTCTCCGGTTTGAACTCCATCTGCCACTTCTCAGCCCACTTCTGCATCCTATCAATGTCTCTCTGCAATCTTTGACAATCCTCTACACTATCTACAACACCACCAACCTTTGTGTCGTCTGCAAACTTGCCAACCCACCCTTCTACCCCCACATCCTGATCGCTAATAAAAATCACGAAAAGTAGAGATCCCAGAACAGATCCTTGTGGGACACCACTAGTCACAATCCTCTAATCTGAATGTACTCCCTCCACCACCACCACCCTCTGCCTTCTGCAGGCAAGCCAATTCTGAACCCACCTGGCCAAACTTCCCTGGATCTCATGCCCTCTAACTTTCTGAATAAGCTTACCGTGTGTAACCTTGTCAAATGTGTTACTAAAATCCATATAGATCGCATCCACTGCACTACCCTCATCTAAATGCCTGGTCACCTCCTCAAAGAACTCTATCAGGCTTGTTAGACACGATCTGCCCTTCACAAAGCCATGCCTACTGTCCTTGATCGGAGCACGATTCTCTAAATGCCTATAGATCCTATCTCTAAGAATCTTTTCCAACAGCTTTCCCACCAAAGACGTAAGGCTCACTGGTCTATAATTAGCCGGACTATCCCTACTACCTTTTTTGAAAAAGGGGACAACAGTCGCCTCCCTCCAATCTTCTGGTACCATTCCCGTGGACACCGAGGACATAAGGATCCCAGCCAGAGGCTCAGCAATCTCTTCTCTCACCTCGTGCAGCAGCCTGGGGAATATTCCGTCAGGCCCCGGGGACTTATCTGTCCTAATGTATTTTAACAACTCCAACACCTCCTCTCCCTTAATATCAACATGCTCCAGAACATCAACCTCACTCATATTGTCCTCACCATCAGCAAGTTCTCTCTCAATGGTGAATACCGGAAAGAAGTATTCATTGAGGACCTCGCTCACTTCCACAGCCTCCAGGCACATCTTCCCACCTTTATCTCTAATCGGTCCTACCTTCACTCCTGTCATCCTTTTGTTCTTCACATAATTGAAGAATGCCTTGGGGTTTTCCTTTACCCTACTCGCCAAGGCCTTCTCATGCCCCCTTCTTGCTCTTCTCAGCCCCTTCTTAAGCTCCTGTCTTGCTTCCCGATATTCCTCAATAGACCCATCTGATCCTTGCTTCCTAAACCTCATGTATGATGCTTTCTTCTGCCTGACTAGATTTTCCACCTCACTTGTCACCCATGGTTCTTTCACCCTACCATTCGTTATCTTCCTCACCGGGACAAAATTATCCCTAACATCCTGCAAGAGATCTCTAAACATCGACCACATGTCCATAGTACATTTCCTTGCAAAAACATCATCCCAATACACAAACGCAATTTCTAGCCTTATAGCCTCATAATTTGCCTTTCCCCAATTAAAAATTTTCCTGTCCTCTCTGATTCTCTCCTTTTTCATGATAATGCTACAGGCCAGGGAACTGTGGTCACTGTTCCCCAGATGCTCACCCACTGAGAGATCTGTGACCTGACCCAGTTCATTACCTAGTACTAAATCTATTATGGCATTCCCCCTGGTCGGCCTGTCCACATACTGCGACAGGAATCCATCCTGGACACACTTAACAAACTCTGCCCCATCTAAACCCTTGGAACTAATCAGGTGCCAATCAATATTAGGGAAGTTAAAGTCACCCATGATAACAACCCTGTTATTTTTACACATTTCCGAAATCTGTTTCCCAATCTGCTCCTCTGTATCTCTGCTGCTACCAAGGGGCTATAGAATACCCCCAATAAAGTAACTGCTCCCTTCCTGTTCCTGACTTCCACCCATATTGACTCAAAAGAGGCTCCTGCTACATTATCCACCCTTTCTGTAGCTGTAATAGTATCCCTGACCAGTAATGCCACTCCTCTTCCCCTTTTTCCGCCCTCTCTCTATCCCTTTTAAAGCACTGAAATCCAGGAATATTGAGAATCCATTCCTGCCCTGGTGCCAGCCAAGTCTCTGTAATAGCCACTACATCATAATTCCATGTATGTATAAACGCTCTCAGTTCATCACCTTTGTTCCTGATGCTTCTTGCATTGAGGTACACACATTTCAGCCCTTCTACCTTACTGCCTTTACACCGTTTATTCTGCTTTTCTTTCCTCAAAGCCTCTCTGTATGTTAGATCTGGCTTTACTCCATGCACTTCTTTCACTGCTCTATCGCTCTGGGTCCCATCCTCCTGGCAAATTAGTTTATACCCTCCCGAACCATGCTGGCAAACCTACCTGCAAGGATATTGCTCCCCCTCGAGTTCAGGTGGAACCCATCCAATCTGTACAGGTCGTACCTTCCCCAGAAGAGATCCCAATGATCTAATAATCTAAAACCCTGCTCCCCGCACCAATTCCTCAGCCACGCATTCAACTGCCATCTCCTCCAATTCTTACCATCATTTTCACGTAGCACTGGCAGCAATCCTGAGAACGCCACCCTTGAGGTCCTGTTCTTCAGCCTTCTGCCTAGTTCCCGAAACTCACACTTCAGGACCTCATCCCTCTTCCTGCCTATGTCGTTGGTTTCAACATGTATCACGGCTACTGGTTGCTTTCCCTCTCGTACCAGGATGTCGTGCACCCGGTCAGAGACATCCCGGACCCTGGCAAAGAGATGGATAGAGCTCTTAAAAATAGCGGAATCAAAGGTTATGGGAATAAGGCAGGAACTGCATACCGATTGTGGATGATCAGCTATGATCACAGTGAATGGTGGTGCTGGCTCGAAGGGCTGAATGGCCTGCTCCTGCACCTATTGTCTACTATCTATTGAGAGTGGGGAGAGAGAGAGAGAGAGAAGAGAGAGAGTGGGAAGCGCGAGAAAGAGAAGGGAGAGTGCGGAGTGGGGTAGAAAGGAGAGTGGTGAGTGAGAGACAGGGAAAGGGGAGAGGGGAACGGGAGAAAGAGGAGGGAGATTGTGGAGTGGAAGAGAGTGGCGGGATAGGAAGCGAAAAGGGAGAGTGGGAAATGGGAGAATGAAGGGTGAGTGGGTATGGGAGAGATAGAAGGGAGAGTGAAGGATGGGAGGCAGACAAGTGCGAGTTGGGAGAGCAGCAGAGAACGAAGCGGTGGGGGGGAGAGGAAAGGCAGGGGGAGAGAGAAGGGGAAGTGGGTTGATGTAGAGAATACGGACAGTGAGGTGTGGGAGAGACAGAGTGATGAGTGGCGAGGTACAGAGGAGGAAGGGACAATGGCGAGACGGAGAGAGGAGTGGTGATTGGGAAGTGGAAGGTAGTGAGTGTGAATGAGTGAAGGAAGAGTTGCGAGTGGTGAGTAGGAGAGTGGAACACGATTGGCAGAGAGAGTGTAGTAGGGAGTGAGAGACAGAGAAGGGAAGGAGTGGGAGGGGGACAGCAGTGTAGGTGCTAGAAGAGAGAAGGGAGAGTGGGGCGAGGAAAGAGAAGGAATTGTGCCGTGAGGAAGAGAATAAGGAGAGGGTGGAATGGGAGTGACAGACGACAAAGAGCGGAACAGCAGAGAGGAAAGTGGAGGGAGAGAGAGAAAGGATTGTGTGTGGGAGAGTGAGAAGGGAGAGTGGGGAGAGAGAGAGAGACGGAAGAGTGGCTACTGGAGGAGTGGGGAGTGTAATGGGGAGATGGGATGGTGTGGCCGGTTAGAGATGGTCAATTAAGAGAGAACGGAGGGAGCGAGAGAGAAGGGAGAGTGCGGAGTTGGGGACAGGGTATTTATATTGCTGCGTGGGAAAGAGAAAGCAATGTTGGGAGAAGCATGAATGGTTATTGGGAGAATCAAGAATGGGGATTGGGAGAGAGAGAGATCAGAGAGGCGTGCGTAAGACGCAGAAGGGGAAGTAGGGGAGGGAGATGGGTGTGGGTAATAGAGGACCGAAGGAAGAATGTGGACTGGGAGAGAGAAAAAAGGGTGGAGTGGGAGGAAGGGAAAGGAGAGTGGGGAGTGGAAGAGAGGAGGAAGGGAAGGGAGAGCGGGGAGTGGGAGAGAGGAGAAAGGGTGGAGAGCGTGGGGATCAGGAGAGAGGAGGAAGGGAAGGGAGAGTGGAGAGTGGGAGAGAGGAGGAAGGGAAGGGAAAGTGGGGAGTGGGGAGTGGGAGAGAGGAGGAAGGGAAGGAAGCGTGGGGAGTGGGAGAGTGGAGGAAGGGAAGGGAGAGTGAGGAGTGGGACAGAGGAGGAAGGGAAGGGAGAGTGGGGAGTGGGAGAGAGGAGGAAGGGAAGGGAGAATGGGGAGTGGGAGAGAGGAGGAAGGGAAGGGAGAGTGGGGAGTGGGAGAAGGGAGGAAGGGTAGAAGGTGTTAGAAGAGATGGGAGATTAAGTAGCCGGAGAGAAGATGAGGGAGAGTGGGAAACATCAGAGAAATAGGGCAGTGTGTAGTGAGAGTGAAAAGCGAGTGCGGGCAGTGGGAGACAGAGACCAAGGAGAGTGGAGAGTGGGAAAGCGGGGATTGGGTGCAGTGAACGGAGAGAAAGAAAGGTGTATCAGGAGAAGGAAAGAGAGAGGGAGAATGGGGGCGGTGGGCAGTGGCAGAGAGGGAAGGCAACGTGGGGAGTTGGAGACACGGAGAAGGGGCGGTGTGGAAAGATAGAGAAAGAGGGGGGAGCGGGTAATATGAGAGAGGGAAGAGGTGGAGAGTGTCAGAGAGAGAGACCAGATGCAGAGAGGGAAAGGAGAGTATAGAGCAGAAGAGGGAACAGTAAGGGCAAGGAGTGGGTGAGTGGGAAGTGTGTGTGAGAGAAGGAATCGTGTGCGGTGGGAGAGAAAGAAGGGAGAGCGAGAAGTGAGATAGGAGAGGGAGAGTGCGTAGTCGGAGGGAAGGATGGGTACGGAGTGTGTCAGGGAGTGGGAAAAGACCATAAGACCATAAGACAAAGGAGCAAAAGTAGACCATTCGGTCCATCGAGTCTGTTCCGCCATTTTATCATGAGCTGATCCATTCTCCTATTTAGTCCCACTCCCCCGCCTTCTCACCATAACCTTTGATGCTCTGGCTACTCAGATACCTATGAAGTGGGGATTGGGAGAGAAGGAAGGGAGAATGGGGAGTGGGAGAGAGAATAGTGAGTGGGGAGTGGCAGAGATACAGGTGAGAGGGGCTTAAGAAAGACGGGACAGTGGGGACTGGGAGACAGATTGGGGAGAGCGAGGAGTAGAAGAGAGAAGGGAGTGTGGGGTCCAGGAGAGAGGCGGGCAGCGGGGATTGGGAGAGTGGGTTTGTGAGGCAGAGAAGGGAGAGTCCGGTGCGAGACAGATGAGACGGAGTAGTAAAAGAAAGAAGGAAGTGTAGTGAAGAGAGAGAAAGGAAAGTGGAGACTGCAAGAGGGAGAAGACAGAGCGGGGGGATGAAGAGAGAGAAGCAGGAATAGGGAATAGGTGAGGAAGAAGGGACGGTGTGGTGTGGAAGAGAGATTCCGGGGAGTGTCGAGTACAAGAGTTTCACTCCACTTTTCAAGAGCGCGAGAGGCAGAAGAAAGTATACTGAAGGCCGGTCGGTCTGACCTCAATGGATAGGAATGTGTGAGAGTCGATTATTAAGGATGATGTCTCATGGTACTTTGGGCAAATGATTAAAAGGGCCGTAGTCAGCATGGTTTGCAGCCAAATCTGTAGGATTTAATTGAAGAAATAACAAGTGGGATAGACAAATGACAATCGGTTGATGTTGTGTACTTTGAATTTCAGAAGCCCTTTGAAAAGGTGGCACACACGAGGCTGCTTAACAAGCTACCAGCCCATAACATCACAGAAAAGAGTCTAGCACAGATAAAGCAGTGGCTGATTGCCAGGAGGCAACAAGTGTGAATGGAGGCAATATTTTCTGTCTGGCTGCAGATGTCAAGTGGTGTTCCACAGGGGTCTGTGTTGGGACCGATTATTTTATGCTATATGGCAATGACATGGATGATGTAGTTGATGGCTTTGGCACAAAGTCTGCAGACGATATGAACCGAGATGGAGGGGAAACGGGTAGAGTGGGAGAGAGGGAAGGGAGCGTGGGGAGTGTAGGAGAGAAGGAAGAGTAGAAGGTGAGGGAGAGAGTTGGGAAATAAAGGAGTAGGAGGAAAAAGAGGGAGAGTGGAAAAAATGAGAGAAATCTGACTGTGTGTGTGAGACAGAATGTGGTGTGTTGGCGGTGGGAGACAAGGAGTAAGGAAGTGGGGAGTGGGAGAATGACAAGGAAGAGTGGGCATTGGGTACAAAGAACTGAGAGCTAGAGAATGAGGTGGAGGAGTAGGAAAGAGAGAAGGAGTGTGGGTGACTGGGCAGTGGGGAGAAGGAAGGCAGGTGGGGAGTGGAAGACACGGAGAAGCGGCAGAGTAGAATGACAGAGAATGGGAAGAATTTGTCTTTGTCCCCCTTTCTCTTTCTCTTTCTTTCCTCACTTCTCACTCCTTGCTCCCCTCAGCCTCTTCCAAACCCCTTCCCAGGATCTCCACTCTGCTCCACTGTCTTCTGTCTCTCTGTCCCTTTCTCTCTAACTCTCTCTCTCTCTCTCCCTCCCTCTCTTTATCTCCCCCCCTCTCTCTCTGTCTCTATCTCCCCTCTCTCTCTCTGTCTCTCTCTCTCTCTTTCTCTCCCTCTCTCTCTCTCTCTGTCTCTCCCTCTCTCTCTCTGTCTCTCTCTCCCTCTCTCTGTCTCTCTCTCTCTGTCTCTTTCTCTCTCTGTCTCTCTCTCTGTCTCTCTCTCTCTCTCTCTCTCTCTCTCTCTATACATATACATTTCCTCAATTTCTCTGCCTCCTCTCTTTTCCTCATCCGTTCTCGTTCACACTCTCCCACTCTTTCTCCACACATTCTTTCCCTACACAGTCACTGCCCTGCATCTTTCCCTTATTATCTCTTACTCCATTATTCCCAACCTTTCGCTTGCCTCCCGCTTTCTCCCCAATTCCTCCTTTCCTGTAGCTTGCTGTCTCCGCCACCCACCCGTCCAAACCAGCACCACTCCCCCACCCCGCACCATGATGACTGTTTCACACGCTCAGTGGATTACAGATGTCGTATAATTTCTCGCTGGTTGGAAAGATTCAATGTTCCCTCAGAAGATAAAGGCTTGTGGTTTGAGGGAGAGGCCTGTTTGTTTCCGTTCAGTGTGCGACAGAACAGGTGGCGGAGGGGTGTGGAGAAGAGGGGGAAGAGACAAGGTAGGGGAGGTGGAAAGAGAGGGGGGAAGGAGAGGGGGAAGAGAAGGGTAAAGAGACGGGAAAGAGAAAGAGAAGAGAGAGAGGGAGAGAGAAGAGAGAGGGAGAGAGAAGAGAGAGAGACAGAGAGAAAGTGACAGGCAGAGAGAATGAGAAGAGAGAGAGAGAGGAGAGATGAGTGCAAATTGGGACATTTGCTTTCAGTGAATCAAGGCACAGTGATAAATTTTGATTCGCATCTCGTCCATAGACATCAATTCATCACCTCGAGACTGGGAGTGAGGTTTCGTGAAAAGTAGGGGGACAATTAATTAAATTAACAAATCATACAGACCAATTAATCACAACACTGCATTAGATAGATTGTGAAGTTAGTTGTGCATCTCTCAGGACGTCAGAATGTTGGACGTGTGTGGGGTCTTTGATAATATGCACTGTTTTATTGAGGCAGAGAGATGTGTAAACAGTGTACATGGTTTGCATGATGTACTGAACTTGTTCACAACTCTCTGCAGCGTTTCCGGTGCTTGGCAGTGCTGTTGCCTTAACCACACGACTAGTTTCCGCACAGGATGTATTCTGTAAAAACAGACGATGGTCGTCCCGGAGCTGCTGATTCTCTTCAGTGTCTCGAAGAAGCAGAGACGCCGCTGAGTTTTGCTAACGATGGTGTCCCTGTGGCTGGACAAGGAGAGGCTGTTAGTGGTGTTCACTCTCAGGAAATTGGAGCTGTCCACCCTCTCGTCCTCTACCGTTGATGTAAACAGGAATGTGTGCATCGCCCCAGCTGGCTTCCTGTTTTCAGTTACCAGCTCTATTGTATTGGTGAAATGGAGGGGTGGGGAGTGTTGTTGACTTGATACCAGGTCACAAAGCTCTGCAGCTCCTACCCGACACGCGGATGGACAGGGTTTATAGGAGTAAATTCCAACTGTGTGCAAATAGCACTGGCTCTGTGAATATGGCTGGAACTGTCCAGACGGACTGAGGGGTCTGTTTATGAGCTTTCTCCGAATCTCGTCCTTCTCTCTCACTTTTCTCACTCTCACCTTCCTCTCTCTAGTCTCTCTCCGCTTCTCCTCTCTCATCCCAAGCTCTACTATCTCTCCCCATCACTCTCCTCCATTACTCCCGACTCTCTCCGCCTTACACCACTCTCACACTAACCCCTCTCCCCCTCTGCTTACTCCCTACCTTCCTGAATCCTGCATCACTCAGATGAAACATACTTTTTCCCGCGCCCTCCTCATCCAGCCAAAAAGCTTTATCCAGGACATGGATTTAGTCAACTTCCAGTGACTGTGATTTGCTGTCAAACCCTCAGCGGAGAGGGAGGGAGAGGCCATTAGGAAGAGGGAGAAACACAGTTGAGGGAGTTGGGGAGTGGGAGAGGGAGGAGGGAGACTAAGGGTTGACGAGATGTGTGGAGAGATAAGAGTGTAGAAGGAGGAGAGATAGAATGGGTAAAGAGCTGGGGGGAAGTTGAGAAGTAGGAGGTAGTGGGGAAACTGGAGAAACAGGGCTGAGTGGAACCAGACTGGAGAGGAAATTCACTCTCACCTTCTCCCTCTCATTATTCCTCCCCCCCCTCTCCTCCCCCCTGCGTGACTCTCTCTCTCTCTGTCTCTCTCTGTCTCTCTCTCTCTCTCTCTCTCTCTCTCTCTCTCTCTCTCTCTCTCTCTCTCTCTCTCTCTCTCATTGTACTGTAAAGGCAGATGGAAGAAAGGAGGAGGACAATCGGCAGGAGAGACGCAGGGTGGAAGGACAGATATGCATTCTGAGGATAACGAGGCAAATGCCGAGATACAATTAATTACTGACTCTGCCAGTGCACTTCCCCCTCTCCACCTCCGTCTACCCTCGGTCCAACTCTTTCTCCTCTCCATCTCCGTCTACCCTCGGTCCAACTCTTTCCCCTCTCTACATCTCCGTCTACCCTCGGTCCAACTCTTTTCCCCTCTCCATCTCCGTCTACCCTCGGCCCAACTATTTCCCCCAGTCCGTCTCTGTCTACCCTCGGTCCAACTCTTTCCTCTTTCCCCAAATCTTTCCCCTCTCTCGGTGGCCGAAGGACAGATGTGACAGTGTTGAGGAGAGAAAGGGAGTAAAGGAGAGGGATGTTAAGGTACAAGGGGTAGAATATAGGGGGAAGAACGGGAGAGTGCGGGTAAGTAGGTTGAAGACGGTGAGAGTGGATGTGCGAGGCGGACGAAGGGCGAGTGGGTGCAGTGACAGAGGGTGAAGAGAGGCACCTAGGGAAGGAGGAGGGAAGGTGGAGGGGAAGAATGTGAGCAGCGATAGAGGGTGGGGAGGCAGTGACTGAGAACAATTTTAAGAGAAACTTTGGCAAACGAGAGAAGGAGAGGAGGAGATTGGAACAGGGATGGGATAGAGAGGGAGGGAAGGAGAGACAGAGAAAGGAAAGGTGGACTAGAGTGGAGGTGGAAGAGATGGAGAGGGCTGGGGCGGAGGAGAGTGTGCGAGTGATTGCGAGACTTATAAAGGGGAGAGGATTGTGTGTGTGTATGAGAGAGATAGAGATAAAGGGGGAGAGAGATTGCAATGAACAGTCGGGATGTACAGAGGGAGTGACAGCGCGTGGGAGGGATGGGTAAGAATGGAGGAAAGGAGAGAGGTGCAGGAAATGGGAATAGAAATGGGCAGAGACGAGGAGGTGTAACGGAGAATAACGCACACAAAATGCTGGAGGAACTCAGCAGGTCAGGCAACATCTATGGAAAATAATACGAGTGGACTTGTCGGACCAAGACCCCTCTTCAGCATCGAGATCAGCAAGATGACAAGATTCGATCAGTGGGGAGTAGGAACTTTCCAAGGATGCTGCAGGATAGTTTGTAAGATCACAGCAAGTGAAAAGTACAATATATAATGAAAAACACAATCCCAAGTCTAAAACAACGAGTGAAAGTATTGAGGCTGGGAGAGAGTCAATTAAGAGAGAGGGGAGAGAAAGAGATCAGGGAGAGTGTGGAGTGGGGGAAAGGGAATTTATATTGTTGTTTGGGAAAGAGAAAGCACTGTTGGGAGAAGCACGAATGGAGTTTGGTAGAGAGAGATGGGAGAGGCGTGTGTGAGACACAGAAGGGAAAGTAGGGGAGGCAGATGGGAGTGGGTAATAGAAGACCGAAGGAAGAGTGTGGACTGGGAGAGAGAAAAAGGGTAGAGTGAGAGAAAGGGAAGGGAGAGTGGGGAGAAAGGAAGAGGAGAGAGCGTGAATAAGAGATGGGAGATGAACGAGGACTAGAAAAAATGAGGGAGAGTGGGAAAAGTGAGAGAAATCGGAGAGTGTGCATGTGAGAAAGAAAAGCGAGTGTGGGCAGTGGGAGACAGAGAGTAAGGAGAGTGGAGAGTGGGAAAGTGAGGATTGGGTACAGTGAACGGAGAGAGAGAATGAAGTGTGAGGAGAAGGAAAGAGAGAGATAGTGAGGGCGGTGGGCAGTGGGAGAGAGGGAGGGCAGCGTGGGGAGTTCGAAACACAGAGAAAGGGCGGTGTGGAATGATAGAGAAAGAAGGAGGAGCGGGTAATGTGAGAGAGGGAAGGGGTGGAAAGTGTGAGAGAGAGGGACCAGTTGCAGAGAGAGAAAGTAGAAGATGGAGCGGAAGAGAGCACAGTGAGGGTAGGGAGTGGGAGAGAGAGAAGGTAGAGTCGGGAGGGTGTGAGAGAGAAGGAATCTTTTGCGGTTTGAGAGAAAGAAGGGAGAGTGAGAAGTGAGGGAGAGTGGGGAGTGAAGGTGGGGGAGTGTGTATGGGAGAGAAGGAAATGTACGGAGTGCGTCAGTGAGTGGGAATAGTGGGGTTTGGGAAAGTGAGAAGTGAGAATGGGGAGTGGGAGAGAGAAAGGTTAGTGGGGGGTGGCAGAGAACGAGGTGAGAGTGGGGAGAAGAAAGATGGGAGATTGGGGCCGAGGAGAGGAATTAGGGAGAGAGAGGAGTAGAAGAGAGAAGGGAGTGTGGGTCCGGGAGAGAAATGGAGAGTGGGTATGTGAGGAAGAGAAGAGAGGGTGCGGTGCGAGAAAGAAGAGACGGGGTAGTAAAAGAGGGGAGGAAGTGTAGGGAGAGAGGGAGAGAGACAGAAGGGTGACTGGGGATGGAAAAAGGGAGAAGACAGAGTGGGGAGATGATGACAGATAAGGAAGAATAGGGAATAGGTGAAGAATAAGAAACATTGTGCTATGGAGCAGAATTCCGGAGAAAGGGGAGTACGGGTTACACTTGAACTACAAGGGGACCAATATCCTTTCAGGGAGGTTTATTAGTGCTATTGGGGAGGCTTTAAACTACATTTGCAGGGGGATAGAAACGAGAGTGCCAGAGCTGACAGTGGAGATGGGGTGAAAATAAGTGATGTTAGAAGTTCAAGCAAAGCCGCGAATAGAAAGGTTGTGAGTGGTGGTAAAAATCTTCTGGGGTGTATATATTTCAATGCTAGGAGTTTGCGGGGTAGGCAGACGAGTTGTGGGCGTGGATTGACACGTGGAATTATGACGTTATAGCAATTAGTGAAACTTGGCTACAGGAGGGGCAGGACTGGCAGCTTCATATTCCAGGGTTCCGATGTTTCAGATGTGATGGAGGCAGAGGAATGGAAGGTGGGGGGGGGCGAGGGTGGTTGCATTGCTTGTCAGGGAAAATGTTGCAGCAGTGCTCAGGCAGGACAGATTAGATGGCTTGTATACTGAGTCCTTATGGGTGGAGCTGAGAAACAGGAAAGGTATGGCCACATTAGTGGGGTTGTATTATAGACCACCCAATAGTCAGCAAGAATTGCAGGAGCAAATCTGCAGAGAGATAGCAGGCAACTGCAGGAAACATAAAGTGTGGTGGTAGGGGATTTTAATTTTCCATATATTCATTGGGACTCCCATACTGCTAGGGGTCCAGATGGGTTAGAGTTTGTAAAATGTGTTCAGGAAAGTTTTCGAAATCAATATATAGAGGTACCAACTAGGGGGGATGCAATATTAATTCTCCTATTAGGAAACGAGTTAGGACAAATGACGGAAGTGTGTGCAGGGGAGCACTTTGGTTCCAGTGATCATAACACGATTAGTTTCAACTTGATCATGGATAAAGATAGATCTGGTCCTAGGATTGAGGTTCTAAACTGGAAGAAGGCCAAATTTGAAGAAATGAGAAAGGATCTAAAAAGCGTGGTTGGGACAGGTTGTTCTTTGGCAAGGATGCGATCGGTAAGTGGGAAGCCTTCAGAGGAGAAATTTTGAGAGTGCAGAGCTTGTAAGCTCCTGTCAGGATTAAAGGCAAAGTGAATAGGAACAAGGAACCTTGGTTCTCAAGGGATACTGCAACTCTGATAAAGAAGAAGAGAGACATGTATAAGAAACACGGTGTAAATAAGGTGCATGTGGAGTATAAAGAGTGCAAGAAAATACTTAAGAAGGAAATCAGGAGGGCTAAAAGATGACGAGAGGTTGCCTTGGCAGTCAAAGTCAAGTATAATCCAAAGAGCTTTTACAATTATATTAAGGGTAAAAGGATTGTAATGGATAAAATTGCTCCTGTTGAAGATCAGAGTGGTCGGCTATGTGTGGAACCAAAAGAAATGGGCGCGATCGTAAATGTTTTTTTTTTTTGCGTCTATGTTTACTAGGGAAGCTGGCATAAAGTCTATGGAATTAAGGGAAACAAGTAGTGAGATCATGGAAACTGTACAGATTGAAAAGGTGAGGTGTTTGCTATCTTGAGGCAAACTAAAGTTGATAAATCCCCAGGACCTGACAGGGTATTCCCTTGGACACTGAAGGAGACTAGTATTGAAATTGCAGGGGCCCTGGCAGATATATTTAAAATGTCGGTGTCTGCAGGGGAGGTACCGGAGGATTGGAGAGTGGCTCATGTTGTTCCGTTGTTTAAAAAAGGATCAAAAATTAATCCGGGAAATCATAGCCCGGAAAGTCTAAAGTCGGTAGTAGATAAGTTATTGGAAGGGTACTAAAAGATAGAATCTACAAGCACTTGGACTTATTAGGGAGAGTCAACATGGCTTTGTGCGTGGTAGGTCATGTTTGACCAATCTGTTGGAGGTTTTCGAGGAGGTTACCAGGAAAGTGGATGAAGGGAAGGCAGTGGATGTTGTCTACATGGACTTCATTAAGGCCTTTGACAAGGTCCCGCATGTGAGGTTATGTAGGAAAATTCAGTCGCTAGTTATAAATGGGGAGCTTGTAAATTGGATTGGACATTGGCTCAATGGATCAAGCCAAAGAGTGGTAGTAGAGGATTGCTTCTCAGAGTGGAAGTCTGTGACTAGTGGTGTGCAACAGGGATCAGTGCTGGGTCCATTGTTATTTGTCATCTATATCAATGATTTGGATGATAACGTGGTAAATTGGATCAGTAAATTTGCTGATGATACAAAGATTGGAGGTGTAGTGGACAGTGAGGAAGGTTTTCAAAGCTTGCAGAGGGATTTGGACCAGCTGGAAAAGTGTGCTGAAAGGTGGCAGCTGGAGTTTAATACAGACAATTGTGAGGTATTGCACGTTGGAAGGACAAACCAAGGTAGAACATACAGGGTTAATGGTAAGGCACTGAGGAGTGCAGTGGAACAGAGGCATCTGGGAATACAGATACAAAATTCCCTAAAAGTGGCGTCGCAGGTAGATAGGGTCGTAAAGAGAGCTTTTGCTAAATTGGCCTTTGTTAATCAAAGTACTGAGAATACGAGCTGGAATGTTATGATGAGGTTGTATAAGGCATTGGTGAGGCCGAATCTGGAGTATTGTGTTCAGTTTTGGTCACCAAATTGCAGGAAGCAGAAAATAAGGTTGAAAGAGTGCAGAGAAGGTTTAAAAGGATGTTGCCGGGACTTGAGAAACTCAGTTACAGGGAAAGGTTGAATAGGTTAAGACTTTATTCCCCGGAGCGTAGAAGAATGAGGGGAGATTTCATAGAGGTATATAAAATTATGATGGGTATAGATAGAGTGAATGCAAGCAGGCTTTTTCCACTGAGGCAAGGGGAGAAAAAAAAAAACAGAGGACATGGATTAAGGGTGAAGGGGAAAGTTTAAAGGGAACATTGGCGGGGGCTTCTTCACACAGAGAGTGGTGGGGGTGTGGAATGAGTTGCCAGACGATGTGGTAAATGCAGGTTCTTTTTGAACATTGAAGAATAAATTGGACTGAAGCATGGATGGGAGGTGTATGCAGGGATACGGTGCCTGTGCATGTCAGTGGGATCAGGCAGAAAATGGTTCAGCACAGCCAAGAAGGGCCAACAGGCCTGTTTCTGTGCTGTAGTTTCTCTATGGTTTCTATGTTTTCTAACAGTGTCACTCCACTCTTGAAGAAGTGAGGGAGGCAGAGGAAAGCAAACTAAAGGCCAGTTGGTCTGACTGTAATGTTTGGGAAGATGTTAGTTTCGATTATTAAGGATGAGGTTTCAGGGTACTTTGGGTAAAAGATAAAACGGGCCGTAGTCAGCATGGTTTATTGACAAATCTGTTGAAATTCATTGAAGAAATAACAAGCAGGATACACAAAGGACAATCAGTTGACATTGTGTATTTTGAATTTAAGGCCTTTGAAAAGGTGGCACACGTACGGCTGCTTAACAAGCTACGAACCCACGATATTACAGAAAAGAGTTTAGCACAGATGAAGCAGTGCTGATTGACAGGAGGCAGAACGTGTGAATAAATGGAACCTTTCTGTCTGGCTGCAGATGTCCAGTGATGTTCCACAGGGGTCTGTGATGGGACCGATTATTCTATGCTATATAAGTGACTTGGATGATGTATTTGATGGTTTAGTTGCAAAATCTGCAGAGGACATGAACAGAGATGGGGGGAAAGGTAGATCTGAGGAAGTAGAGAGGCTACAGGAGGAGCTAGACAGATTGGGATTGGAAATGGCAAATGGAGTACACTGTCGGGAAGAGTATGGTCATGAACTTTGGAAAAAGAAATGAATGATTAACAATGTTCAAAACGGAGGAAAAATTATGTAGCCCCCGTGCCTGCCTCAGGGTCGCTCAGCTCGCTGTCTTATAGGGAAACAGCCCTCGGCCCGGCCAAACTGGGTAATAGTTTGTGTGGATGCTGTGTGATATACCCCAGCCCGCCCAAATAACAGACAATACACCAGATACGATTAAATGATTTACAGTTTATAGATATTACTGGAACTATATAATTAATAGAGAATAAAATATAAAAAGGAAAGTAAAAGGAGCCACGCTTATCAAAGTTCTGTCTCTTTGTGCACAAACAGTTGGCGCTCAGGACCCTCCTTCTTCACCCTGCGATCCCCTCGGACCACCTCAAAATGCCGCCTGGGTCAACAACGTTTGTCGACCAGACTCTCCACAAGTGTCCGTCACCGTCTCCTCTCCTCGCCGAACTCCCTGAACCTCGGACTCCTGATCGGGGTCCGACCCCGTTAGCCGACTCACAGCACCTTGTCCATCCTCACTCTCTCTCTTGCGCCTTCTGCCCCAGGCATCACAATAACTTACAGACACACAGAAAGAATAACATCTATCCGAATTGTTCGTAACAGCCTCTTATTAATAACATAATCCACACAATCTGCTAGCGGTAGGACTTTCACAGCAGTTAACGTAACAAAGGAGCCATTTCAGTTATAACATAACAAAGAAGCCATTTTAATTAGCCTACGCAGTAACATAAAAGAAGAAACCTCTTACACTCTCCCCCAACCAAATAAAGTCATGTTGTCATGACTTCTAAATAACTCTCCAACCAATCCTACAGACACAAAAACCCATCCAGATACACAGAGTGACACTGCTCCCCGAACAGTAGACCTTCCGCCTGTCCACGGGCACGACATAGGCCAACATATCTGGGAGCTTCCTGATCCTCCGAGACCTCTGTACACCCTCACCTAAACCCTAACGGCTCGGACACTACTGGGGATACCTCGGGTCTGCTTGCCAACTCCTCTCTCAATCATGCTACCACTACAGCTCTGAGACACCCGTCCTGTGTCCGGGGCCCCGCTTCTTTCCCCCCTTTCTCTTTCTTTCCTCACTTCTCCTTACGCTCTTCCAATCTCCTTCCCACGATCTCCATTCTCCTCCACAGTCCCCTCTCTCTCTCTCCACCCGCCTTTCTCCTTCTCTTTCTCTCTCTCTGTCTCCCCTATCTCTCTTATCTTTCTCTGTCTATACATATACATTTCCTCAATTTCTCTATCTCCTCTCTTTTCCTCATCCATTCTCTTTCACACTCTCCCACTCTTTCCTCCATTCTTCCCTATACAGTCACTGCCCTGCATCTTTCCCTTATTGTCTCTTACTCCATTATGCCCAACCTTTCGCTGCCTCTCTCCTTCTCCCCAATTCCCCCTTTCTGTAGCTTGCTGTCTCCGCCACCCACCCATCCAAACCAGCACCCTCTCCCACCCCACACCGTGATGACTGTTTCACACACTCAGTGAATTACAGATGTCGTATAATTTCTCGTTGGTTGGAAAGATTCAATGTTTTCTCAGAAGATAAAGGCTTGTGGATTCACGGAGAGGCCTGTTTGTTTCCGTTTAGTGTGCTACTGAATAGGCAGAGGAAGGGAGAGGGGGAGGGGAGGGGAGGGGAGAGGAGGGGGAGAGGAGGGGAGGGGAGAGGAGAGGAGAGGAAAGGAGAGGAGGGGAGAGGAGGGGAGAGGAGGGGAGGGGAGGGGAGGGGAGGGGAGGAGAGGATAAAATGGGACATTTGCTTTCAGTGAATCAAGACACAGTGATAACTTTTGATTCACATCCCCTCCATAAGGATCAATTCATCACCTCGAGACTGGGAGTGCGGTTTCGTAAAATGTAGGGGGCAATTAATTAAATTAACAAATCATACAGACCAATTAATCACAACACTGCGTGAGGTAGATTGTGAAGTTAGTTGTCCATCTCTCAGGAAGTCAGAATGTTCAACGTGTGTGGGGTCTTTGATAATATGGACTGTTTTATTGACGCGGGGAGATGTGTAAACAGTGTCTATGGTTTGCACGATGTACTGAACTTGTTCACAACTCTCTGCAGCGTTTCCGGTGGCTGCCTTAACCACACGACTAGTTTCCACACAGAATGTATTCTGTAAAAACAGCCAATGGTGCTTACATCTACTGTGATGAAGTGTTTTGAGGAGTTGGTCATGGCTGGAATCAACTCCATCCTCTGCATGGACCTGGACCCACTGCAATTTGCCGATCGCCGATCGTCTCCACTCAGCCTTAGATCAGCAGGACAATAGCAATACACAAGTCAGGCTGCTGATTACAGCTCAGCGTTCAACACAATCAGACCCTCAATTGTAATCAACAAGCTCCAAACCCAGGCCCTCTGTACCTCCTTCTGCAACTGGATCCTCACCAGGAGACCACAGTCTGTGTGGATCAGAAATAACATCTCCTCCTTGCTGACAATCAACACTGACACAACTCAAAGATGTGTGCTCAGCTCACTGCTCTACTCTCTCTACACCCACGTCTGTGTGGCCAGGCTCATCTATAAACTTGCTGATGACAGAACTATTGTTGGTGGAATTTCAGATGGTGACGGGGAGGAGGACAGGAGTGAGATCGATCAGCAAGTTGAGTGGTGTCACAGCAACAACCTCGCATTCAACATCATTAAGACAAAGGAATTGATTGTGGATTCAGGAAGGGGAAGTCGAGGGAACACACACCAGTCCTCATCGTGGGATCAGAAGTGAAAAGGGTGAGCAGTTTCCATTCTCTGCCTGTCAACATCTCTGAGGAACTATCCTGGGCCCAACATATTGATGCAGTTACAATGAAGGCACAATATCGGCTATATTTCATTCAGAGATTGAGGGGAATCGGTCTGTCACTAAAAACACTTGCAAATTTCTACAGATGTACTGTGGAGAGCATTCTAACTGGTTGCATCACTGCCTGGTGTGGAGAGGCCACTGCACAGGATCGGAAAATGCTGCAGAAAGTTGTAAACTCAGCCAGCTCCTTCATGGACACTAGACTCCACAGCATCCGGGACACAGTCAAAAGATGATGCCACAAAAAGGTAGCATCCATCATTAAGGACCCCCATCACCCAGGACAGGCCGTCTTCTCGTTGATACCATCAGGGAGTATGTACAGGACCCTGGAGACACACTCAATGTTTCAGGAACAGCTTCTTCCCCTCTGTCATCAGATTTCTGAATGGACAATGCAGCATGAACACTTTCTCAGGATTGTCCATCCTGTTGTGCACTACCTTTTAAATTTAATTTTATACATACTTATTGTAATTTGTAGTTTTTATTACTATGTGTTGCAATGTACTGCTGTCACAAAACAGCAAATTTCACCACATATGCCAGTGAAATTAAACCTGATTCTGATACACAAACACACACAGCTGGGCTCAGACACACAACACTCCCACATTCCTCCCTTTGTGACTCCCTGCTTGCTCCGTGGCCCCCGGTATGAAGCTCAAACTGTTGCAACACCTGCCCTTTAAATTCATGTCTGAGGGTGTGTTGTATCTGTTCACTGTTTGAGATTGATATTAAATGAAGAGCATTGAATGGGAAGGAAAGTTTGAATATAAGAATAAAGATCTCCTCTGAAGACATTTGGGGTCCTGGTGAGAGTGTACATGGAACACTGTGCACAGGTCTGGTTTCCCTCCCAGAGTCAGCCTGTGGGATGAAGGGAATGAAGAGAAGGTTTCCCAGATTGATTTGGGGGGTGAGGTAGCATCCTCAGAGAGATTACACTGACTGGGCCTGTCTCAAAATTAGAGAAATAAAAGGTGGTCTGACTGAGACAGACAGAGTCTCACAGATTATTGATCGGGTAGAGGCAGGAATGATGTTTCCCCTGGCTGGGGTGAGGAACCAGGGGTCACAAAATATGAGGTCAGCTTAGCAGGACTGAGATGAGGAGAAATTTCATCACCCAGAGTGCAGTGAATCTTTGGGATTTGTTCCACAAGTTTTCTAAATTCAAAGAGCAAATTTAGGGGCCCTGCGATGCTGGGAACTTTGCAGGAAAGTGGCGCTGAGGTCAAAGATCAGGCATGTTCTGAGTGAAAGGCAGAACAGGCGCAAGGGGCCGAATGGCCTGCTCCCTGTTTCTTATTTTCTAAAGTCCGAGTTTACTTTTGTGTCTCGTTGTCCCTTGGCCTTCAGCCAGTCGGAATGCACAGCGGAGCGCTGAGAGCATCGGAGATCCATCGGCAGCCGCTGCGGGGCAGCTCCCGTCTCCCAGCAGCAGGGGTCGGGTCCGGGAGGCAGCTCCGGACAACGGGTCCCGATCCACGGCGGGAACGGCCGGGCACCCTCTGTGTGGCTGAAACATCTCACTGAATCCCCGCCAGTCTCTTCACCTCTGCCATCGGAAGGGTTCAAGGCCCCGGCCGGTGTTGCAGCCTTTGCCCGAGGTGCAGCTCCCAATCTCCGGCCTCTCCCCAGTCCGCTCCGAGCGCTCACCATCCCGCCCACTGACACTCCTCAGCCAATGGGAGCAACAGTCTCCCAGCGGTACTCGCTGATTGGCTGTGAGTGTTCTGAGGGCGGGCTGCTGCGGTGAGCTGGAGCTGTCAGTCACAGTTTGTTCTCAGAATCAATGGAAGTTCCCCGAAGCTCAAAGTTAAAAGTAAATTTTATTATCAGAGTACAGATAAGTCACCACATATAACCCCACTAATTTTTGCTTCCTTGTACGCCGTTTGTTTTGCTTTTATTTTTGCTTTAACCTCTCTCGTTAGCCACATTTGTGCCACTTTTCCATTCATGATTTTCTTTTTTCTTGGAATATATTTTTTCCTGCATTTTCCTTATTTCTTGTAGGAATTTCATCCAATTCTGCTCTGCCGTCCCTCCATTTAGCTGACTTTTCCAATCGACTTGGGCCAGTTCCTCTCTCATACCACTGTAATTTCCCCTGTTCCACTGAAATATCGATACACCTGATACCAGCTTCTCCTTTTCAAATTTGAAACTGAACTCAATCATATTATGATCACCACTTCCAAGGGGTTCCTTTACCTCCATAACACTATCATTCCTTTATAATACTATCATGAAATTTAGGAAAGCTCCTTTCAATAAGATTAGGACTGACTGGGAAAAGGGATTGGGCCTTACTATCCCGGCTGATGACAAGGATCATATTTTACAACTTGTTAATACTTCCTCTATCTGTTCCAAACACTCCTTAATTCAATTTAAAGTTGTCCATAGAGCACACATGTCTAAAGATAAATTAGCTCGTTTTTACTCTCATATTAACCCTCTTTGTGATAGATGTCATGGGAAGATAGCTTCCTTGACCCACTTGTTTTGGTCTTGTCCTACTCTGGAAACGTTTTGGAAAGACATTTTTAATATTATCTCAAAGGTTTTGAATAGTTATATTTCTCCCCATCCTATTACTGCTATCTTTGGATTACCCAAAACTTCTAGTAATTTACCCCCCTCAGTGCGTAGAATGATTGCATTTCTTACTTTAATGGCGAAAAGATTTATTCTACAACGTTGGAAGGAGATTAATGCCCCGACTACGTTTTTTCAGTTCTCTCAAACGATACTGTGTCTAAATTTGGGAAAAAAATCAGAAGTAAGCTTTATGATACTTCAGTTAAATTTGAACAGACCTGGAGATCTTTTATTCAATGTTTTCATTTAATGTAACTTTTTTTTTTTCTCTCTGATCATACATACATTCCCTTTGCGGATTTATCTGTTATTAGCGGATGTCAGGTTTGAGGACGTGATTGTTTAATTTGTTCAAGTCTACTATTTACCTAGTTAGCCCATTGCTTTGCTTTGTAGGTTAGTTGCACGGTAGGTTTTTTTTGGCTTTTTTTTCTCGTTCTATTGATATATATGGAAAATTAGTATACAGCGATATTACCTTGTTATTTTATAACTAACTTACGTTGTTTGCATTTTTTTTGTATTAATATTACTTGTATATTTATATCTTAACAATGTATTGGTTGCTATATGTTTTACCTTTTGTGTACTAATTCAATAAAAAAGATTTAAAAAGAAAGAAAGAAAGAAATTGGTCAAAAACTATTTTCATGTAACGCTCCAGAATATCCACAGAGATAACTGAGAGTATTTAATGTTTCTTTATATTTCTCAATTATTTTCTGATCCGGTGCTTCCATGTCAGGTTATTATCCATCCACATACCTGGATATCTTACCACAAACGCATTTTAAGGAGTTTGACCATATCATTTCAAATCAAGTGGACGTCCATTAATCCTGTTTGTAAAACACATAAATTGTCTTGTAGCTACCAAAAAGTTAAATCCCATCTATTTGCCGACTTTTCGACCTTATTAATTGCTAATGCATCCTATATACAGTAAAATTGAAATTGCTACCTCGAATCCATAAACCTCCATCATCTGCATATAGTGATTTACGCACTCTAAACCTATCTCATAAAAATATTATTAATTAAAACATGAAATAATAAATACTGCCTTGTGGGATCTCAATTTCTATCTCATAACAACCTGAATATAACTTGCACACCCGTACCTGACACAAGACATACAATTAAAAAAAAACCTAGAAAAAGTTAGATAATCACCCCCATCCTCATTTCCACAATTTCATAAGAAGTCTTTCCTTCCATAAATACCACCTGCCTTTTGAATAGTAAAAATACAGCTGTTACATCATCTATATTTAACTGTCCTTTCCTAATATCATCTTCCAAAAATAAAAATGAATTCAATGTCGTACTTTCCCACCCATACCTTTACAAGACTATCAGAGGTTACAGCGGGACATTGATAGGATGTAAAACTGGGCTGAGAAGTGGAAGATGGAGTTGAACCTAGATAAGTGTGAGGTGGTTCATTGTGGTAGGTTAAATATGATGGCAGAATATAGAATTAATGGTCAGACTCTTGGCAGTGTGGAGGATCATTGGGATCTTGGGGTCCGAGTCCATAGGACACACAAGGCAGCTGCGCAGGTTGACTCTGCTGTTAAGAAGGTATACGGTGTATTCTCCTTCATCAACAGAATTTAGGAGCCGAGAGGTAATGTTGCAGCTACATTGGACACTGGTCAGACCCCACTTGGAGTACAGTGCTCAGTTCTGGTCGCCTGACTACAGAAAGGATGTGGAAACCATAGAAAGGTTGCGGAGTAGATTTACAATGATGTTGCCTGCATTGGGGAGCGTGCCTTATGAAAACAGGTTAAGTGAACTCGGCCTTTTCTCCTTGGAGCGACGGAGGATGAGAAGTGACCTGATAGATGAGTATAAGATGATGAGAGGCATTGATCTTGTGGCTAGTCAGAGGCTTTCTCCCAGGGCTGAAATTGCTGCCACAGGAGGGCACAGGTTTAATGTGCTGGGGAGTAGGTACAGAGGAGATGTCGGGGGTAAGTTTTTTTACTCGGAGAGTGGTGAGTGCGTGGAATGGGCTGCCGGCAACGGTGGTGGATGCGGATACGATAGGGTCTTTTAAGAGACTTTTGGATAGGTACATGGAGTTTAGAAAAATAGAGGCCTATGGGGAAGTCTGGTAATTTCTAAGGTAGGGACTTGTTTGGCACAACTTTGTGGGCCGAAGGGCCTGTATTGTGCGGTAGGTTTTCTGTGTTTCTATGTTTTTAAACACTCAATTACCATACATTCCACAGGTTTACATAAAGAAGACGTTATTGATATTGGCCTATAACAAGGAGGATCAGACAGGGAGCTCCAGGTATTAGAATGGGCACTACTACAACCATTTTCCATGAGGAAATTAGATGGCCAAACCTCAAAATACGATTCAAAATGTTAGTATTTTCAAAAAAAGGAAACCTGTTGAATCAAGAATTTCTTCTACAAGTTCCTCATACATTTTGTTCCCATTCACAACTCTATACCCTGCCCTTTTCCTTATAAAACTGGCAACACCACCCCTCTGCCAACTAACATGTCAAGCCAAACGACAATATAATCCTACACAGGAGTAAAAAAACTTAAAATGTGCAGGTTTCCTGAAAAGATATAACATCGGAAAAATCTGACAAATCAGAAGTAAACTTCTTAAAGTCTTGACTACTATAAATCAGAGTTCTCGCATTTCATTGCAATATTTTAATCCTATTATGCATGTTCACAGGTAGACTGGGATACAGATACCCCACCTAACAAAACTTCATTTAAAGCTTCCCGCAAAACATCAGTTACACCAAGATACCGTTCTGCAGCTTTCACAATAATTTTAATTTACTGAGCAGGATGGGATGCCTGAGCAGTACAATTCACCACATCGGTTATAAACATCACAAACTTCATTTTCTCCGGCAGTGAAGTATCTTTGGTGGGAGAACTGTGATGCCGGCATATCCACTGACGTCACAGTCTGTGCTCTGACTGGGAACACTTTATCCAGTTTACCTGCTCTGCTTGCTGTACTTGTCCATAACAGGCCCTTCTGCTCACTGTGTTGTTCTGAACCAACTGAACTGGACATTTCATGCGTTATCAAACCAATCTCTCTGCCTACACAAGGAACACATCCACTCTGTCTGTGCCTCCCACGATCCTGCAAACGTCTGTCAGACCTCCCTCAGCCTCTGCCGGAGATTACCCGAGATTATCCAGTCTCAATTTATCTGAGCAGCATCCTGTTTAGCCTCTTCCACTCACCATCCAAAACCTCTGCATTATTGCTACATTAGAATGCAATTCTCCAGATGCAACATAACTGCCTGACACTGGAACCAGTATCTGGAGTAGTGAGCTCGGATTCCAAGCTCCCTCAGTAGATCGATACTGTCCAATCCCGCCCCATGAGTATAACCGCAAGGGGATAATGCTGAGCCTTTATGAGACGCTAGTCAGGACACACTAGGAGTATTGTCAACAGTGTTGGGCCCCATATCTCGGACAGGATGAGTTGTCATCAGAGAGAGTACAAAGGAGGTTCAGAAGGATGATTTTGGG
Source organism: Mobula birostris (assembly GCF_030028105.1). Classification (NCBI taxonomy): domain Eukaryota; kingdom Metazoa; phylum Chordata; class Chondrichthyes; order Myliobatiformes; family Myliobatidae; genus Mobula; species Mobula birostris. The sequence continues at coordinate 63,568,525 of NC_092389.1, read as the reverse complement.
AATGAAGGAGTTAACATATGAGGAGCATTTGTCAACTTTGAGCGTGTACACCCTGGAATTCTGAAGAATGCAGAGGGAATCTCATAGAAACCTACTGAATGCTGAAAGAACCAGATAAGGTGGATGCCGAGAGGATATTTCCAATAGTGGGGCTATCAAGATCTAGAGGGCACATCCACAAAGTTGAGGGGCCACTTTTTCAAACAGAAGTAAGGAGGATTTTTTTTTATCAGCCAGGGAGTATTGGATCTGTGGAATGCTCTGCACAGACTGCGGAAGAGGCCAAGTCTGTGGGTATATTTAAGGCAGAAGTTGATCGTTTCCTGATCGGTCAGGGCATCAAAGGATATGGCGAGAGGTCAGGTGTATGGAATTGAGTGTGATCCGGGATCAGCCATGACAGAAAGTCAGCAGACTCGATGGGCTGAATGGCCTAATTCTGCTCTTATGATTTATGGTCTTATGGACACAAACCCCCTCAATCGTGATGAATCTCCTCTGCAGTCTTCCAGCACAAAACATCCTTCGTACAGAATGCTAAGCAGAACTGAATGCAACTTTTCAAGAACTTTGGCAAGTCCGGCAGCATCTATTGAGTGGAATAGGGTCGATGTTTGGGACAGAGCCCCTCCCTTACAGCACTGACACAGGCCCTTCGGCCCAACCTTTCCATGCTCTCCTGGTGTCCATTTAAACTAATCCCTCTGCCTGCCTTTGACACAGAACATAGAAATCTACAGCACATTACAGGCCCTTCAGCCCACAATGTTGTGTCCATCATGTAACCTACTCTAGAAACTGCCTAGGATTTCCCTATCGTATGGCCGTCTATTTTTCTAAGCTCCATGTACCTATCTAAGGGTCTCTTACAATATCCTATTGTATCTGCGTCTACCACTGTCACTGGCAGTGCATTCCACACACCATCCACTCTCTGTGTGAAAAACTTACCCCTGACATCCCCCTTGTACCGATTTCCAAGCGCCTTAAAACTATGTCCCCTCCTGTTAGTCATTTCACTCCCTCTTTCATATCCACATTCTTTTTGTAGTGAGGTGACCAGAGTTGAACACAGTACTGCAAGTGGGGACTAAATGTCTCCTAATATAGCTTCAACATTCCCTCACAGCTCTTCAACTCAGTCCCACGGTTGATGAATCCATCACACCAGACGCCTTCTTAACAACACTGCCAACCTGTACAGCAGCTTTGAGTGTCGTATGGACACGGACCCCAAGATCTCTCTGACCCTGCACGCTGCCTAAGTGTCTTACCATTAATATTATAATCTGTGTTCAAAATTGACCTGTCGAAATGAACCACTTCACACGTATCTGGGTTGAACTCCATCTGCCACTTCTCAGCCCAGTTCTGCATCCTATCTATTTCCCGGTGTGATCTCTGACAACGCTGCAGACTACCCACAACACCCCCGACTTCTGTGTCATCAGCGGGGCCTTCTGGGAGTTGTAGTCATAGGACTTCCTCCCCGCTAACTCCCTGCATTTTGTTTCTCAGTCACCACAGACATCACCGGAATGGACTCACCGAGGCGTCGGAGGAGAACCACACCCGTCCCTGTGGGCGCCGAGACCGGCGACCACCGACCGCAGCGACTCGCTGAACTCCGCCATGGCGATGGAGAGGAGCAGCAGGGGCTGAACAGGGGACAGATTTCCACCAGCCTATCGTAGGTCAGGCCCGCCTCTGAACGCTGCTGTCATTGGCTGCAGTGTGTGTCGGTCAAATGAGAACTCAAACGGTGATTAGTTAATATGAACGTCAGTCAGCCGTACTGTCTCTATGAGCTTGAGTTTGGATTTTGTCGGGGATGCGATGCCACTTGCAGGAGGTGGAGTATTTGGTAAAGCAAATTGGGAGAAATGTAAGTTTTTAATGTGATGATGCATCCGTCTCCAAGTGACACTATTAAGAAAAAAAGGACACAGGTCATGGTGAGGAAGGATGTGATTTACTGGAGGTCATATTGACATAATATTTGAAGGGTCATTTAACTTGGAATTGTTTGGAGTATGATTTAGAAAATAGGGGGATATAAAATGATCTTAATATTTCAGCATTGATTAATGAGGGCAAAATGATTGTTACTGAAACAGGGAAGGTTGTGTTACTGGCTGGGTCGTGTGCTGTGATTCATAATAAAGATAATTTAAGTGAATAAGTTATTCAATATAGGGATATGTTTCTAAGTGAATACGCTGATGTGTTGGAAGTCAGCTGTATCAATGATAGTATCATTGACGTAGAGTTTTCTTTGTACAATTTTTTTTAAATGTCTATTATTTATTCAAGTCAGGCATCCCCAGGAAAGGGTGATATATGTAATTGTAGCTGTATGTAATTCTCTTTTGTGAAAATATTAACATATTTGAATCGTGTTTAGAGATTGGGCCATCTCCCTCCCTCACGGAATATGGCAGCAGGATTGCCTGTTTTCTG